>NW_027223818.1:0-204018 GCF_028538775.1 Myotis yumanensis
TCTAGATGGTGTTTTTCCAAAGAAAGTGCTTCCAATATTAAGAATTGCTGTTTTCAAAGGTCAGAATATGTGTATGAGGCTGATAAGTTAAGAGAATACTGTTTATATTTACAATTATGGCTGAATTGCCTGGCATTTTCTTAATGACAAAGTTTACATCCTGAAGATCCATGTATCTACTTCTGGGAAAATGTCTAATTTTGGTACAACTCTTAAAATACAGTAGAATAGTCCCCGCGGAAGTGATTAGAAACTTGTAAGAAACACTTGAAAATGCTGTTAAATAGAGCCGTTCTATCTTTATGGCCTAGTTCAATCACTGAGATGAGAGGTAAAAAACTCTCAACTGAGGAGAGTAATGATGAAGTTTACAATTGCGGCTACTCTACATGTTGTTTTTCCACGGAAGTGTTTTCAAACATTAAGAATTGCTGTTTATAAAGCTCAGAATATGTATGAAGCTGATAAATAAAGAGAATAACTGTTTATATTTACAGGTGATTCTGATTAGACTGGCGTTTTCTGAATGACTCAATTGAAACCTTGAAGATTCCCGTGTATACTTCTAGGAAAACAGTCTACTTTTTGCTAAAACGTTTAGCATACACAATGATAGTCACGAGAAATGATTAGAAACATGTAAGAAACACTTGAAATGCTGGTACATAGAGCCGTTCTATCTTTATTTTCATGTTCAATCACGGACATTAGAGATAGAATGCTAAGAAATGGAGGAGAATACAGATAATGCTTACCATTCAGGCTACTTTAGGTGATGTATTTCCGAAGAATGTCCTTTCAAACATTAAGAATTTCCATTTATAAAGCTCAGAATATGTGTGAAGCTGATAAATGAAGAGAATGCTGTTATATTTACAGGTGACTATGATTAGACTGGCGTTTACTGAATGACTCAATTTAAACCTTGAAGATTCCTGTAAATAGTTGTGGGAAAACTGTCTACCTTTGGTAAAAGTCTTCACATACACAATGATAGTCCCGAAAAATGATTAGAAACATGTAAGAAACACTTGAAATGCTGGTACATAGAGCCGTTCTATCTTTATGTTCATGTTCAATCACGGAGATTAGAGATAGATGCTGCGTAATGACGAGAGTACAGATAATGTTTACCATTCTGGCTACTTTAGATGATGTATTTCCGAAGAATGTGCTTTCAAAAATTAAGAATAGCAGTTTATAAAGCTAGACTATGGGTATGAAGCTGATAAATGAAGAGAATACTGTTTATATTTACAGGTGATTCTCATTAGACTGTTGTTTTCTGAATGACTCAATTGAAACCTTGAAGATTCCTGTGTATACTTCTAGGAAAACTGTCTACTTTTGGTAAAATGCTTAACATACACAATGATAGTCAAGAGAAATGATGAGAAACATGTAAGAAACACTTGAAATGCTGGTACATAGAGCCGTTCTATCTTTATTTTCATGTTCAATCAGGGAGATTATAGATAGAATGCTAAGAAATGACGAGAATACCAATAATGTTTACCATTCTGGCTACTTTAGATGATGTATTTCCAAAGAATGTGCTTTCAAACATTAAGAATTTCCATTTATAAAGCTCAGAATATGTGTGAAGCTGATAAATGAAGAGAATACGATTTATATTTACAACTGAGGCTGAATTGCCTGGCGTTTTCTGAATGGCAAAATTTAAATCTTAAAGATTCCTGTGTATACTACTAGGAAAACTGTCTACTTTTGGTAAAACTCTTAAAATACACAATGATAGTCCCGGAAATGATTAGAAACATGTAAGAAACACTTTAAATAGGGGTAAATGGAGCCGTTCTATCCTGATGGCCTACTTCAATCACCAAGATTAGAGGTAGAAAACTCTCAATAAAGAGAGTAATGATAATGTTTACAATTCCGGCTACTCTAGATGGTGTTTTTCCAAAGAAAGTGCTTCCAATATTAAGAATTGCTGTTTTCAAAGGTCAGAATATGTGTATGAGGCTGATAAGTTAAGAGAATACTGTTTATATTTACAATTATGGCTGAATTGCCTGGCATTTTCTTAATGACAAAGTTTACATCCTGAAGATCCATGTATCTACTTCTGGGAAAATGTCTAATTTTGGTACAACTCTTAAAATACAGTAGAATAGTCCCGGGAAGTGATTAGAAACTTGTAAGAAACACTTGAAATGCTGTTAAATAGAGCCGTTCTATCTTTATGGCCTAGTTCAATCACTGAGATGAGAGGTAAAAAACTCTCAACTGAGGAGAGTAATGATGAAGTTTACAATTGCGGCTACTCTACATGTTGTTTTTCCACGGAAAGTGTTTTCAAACATTAAGAATTGCTGTTTATAAAGCTCAGAATATGTATGAAGCTGATAAATAAAGAGAATACTGTTTATATTTACAGGTGATTCTGATTAGACTGGCGTTTTCTGAATGACTCAATTGAAACCTTGAAGATTCCCGTTTATACTTCTAGGAAAACTGTCTAATTTTGCTAAAACGTTTAGCATACACAATGATAGTCACGAGAAATGATTAGAAACATGTAAGAAACACTTGAAATTCTGGTACATAGAGCCGTTCTATCTTTATTTTCATGTTCAATCACGGACATTAGAGATAGAATGCTAAGAAATGAGGAGAATACAGATAATGCTTACCATTCTGGCTACTTTAGGTGATGTATTTCCGAAGAATGTGCTTTCAAACATTAAGAATTTCCATTTATAAAGCTCAGAATATGTGTGAAGCTGATAAATGAAGAGAATGCTGTTTATATTTACAAGTGACTATGATTAGACTGGCGTTTACTGAATGACTCAATTAAACCTTGAAGATTCCTGCAAATAATTGTGGGAAAACTGTCTACCTATGGTAAAACTCTTCACATACACAATGATAGTCCCGAAAAATGATTAGAAACATGTAAGAAACACTTGAAATGCTGGTACATAGAGCCGTTCTATCTTTATGTTCATGTTCAATCACGGAGATTAGAGATAGAATGCTGCGTAATGACGAGAATACAGATAATGTTTACCATTCTGGCTACTTTAGATGATGTATTTCCGAAGAATGTGCTTTCAAAAATTAAGAATAGCAGTTTATAAAGCTAGACTATGGTTATGAAGCTGATAAATGAAGAGAATACTGTTTATATTTACAGGAGATTCTCATTAGACTGTTGTTTTCTGAATGACTCAATTGAAACCTTGAAGATTCCTGTGTATACTTCTAGGAAAACTGTCTACTTTTGGTAAAAAGCTTAACATACACAATGATAGTCAAGAGAAATGATGAGAAACATGTAAGAAACACTTGAAATGCTGGTACATAGAGCCGTTCTATCTTTATTTTCATGTTCAATCAGGGAGATTATAGATAGAATGCTAAGAAATGACGAGAATACAGATAATGTTTACCATTCTGGCTACTTTAGATGATGTATTTCCAAAGAATGTGCTTTCAAACATTAAGAATTTCCATTTATAAAGCTCAGAATATGTGTGAAGCTGATAAATGAAGAGAATACGATTTATATTTACAACTGAGGCTGAATTGCCTGGCGTTTTCTGAATGGCACAATTTAAATCTTTAAGATTCCTGTGTATACTATTAGGAAAACTGTCTACTTTTGGTAAAACTCTTAAAATACACAATGATAGTCCCGGAAATGATTAGAAACATGTAAGAAACACTTTAAATAGGGGTAAATGGAGCCGTTCTATCCTGATGGCCTACTTCAATCACCGAGATTAGAGGTAGAAAACTCTCAATAAAGAGAGTAATGATAATGTTTACAATTCCGGCTACTCTAGATGGTGTTTTTCCAAAGAAAGTGCTTCCAATATTAAGAATTGCTGTTTTCAAAGGTCAGAATATGTGTATGAGGCTGATAAGTTAAGAGAATACTGTTTCTATTTACAATTATGGCTGAATTGCCTGGCATTTTCTTAATGACAAAGTTTACATCCTGAAGATTCATGTATCTACTTCTGGGAAAATGTCTAATTTTGGTACAACTCTTAAAATACAGTAGAATAGTCCCGGGAAGTGATTAGAAACATGTAAGAAACACTTGAAATGCTGTTAAATAGAGCCGTTCTATCTTTATGGCCTAGTTCAATCACTGAGATGAGAGGTTAAAAAACTCTCAACTGAGGAGAGTAATGATGAAGTTTACAATTGCGGCTACTCTACATGTTGTTTTTCCACGGAAAGTGTTTTCAAACATTAAGAATTGCTGTTTATAAAGCTCAGAATATGTATGAAGCTGATAAATAAAGAGAATACTGTTTATATTTACAGGTGATTCTGATTAGACTGGCGTTTTCTGAATGACTCAATTGAAACCTTGAAGATTCCCGTGTATACTTCTAGGAAAACTGTCTACTTTTGCTAAAACGTTTAGCATACACAATGATAGTCACGAGAAATGATTAGAAACATGTAAGAAACACTTGAAATGCTGGTACATAGAGCCGTTCTATCTTTATTTTCATGTTCAATCACGGACATTAGAGATAGAATGCTAAGAAATGAGGAGAATACAGATAATGTTTACCATTCTGGCTACTTTAGGTGATGTATTTCCGAAGAATGTGCTTTCAAACATTAAGAATTTCCATTTATAAAGCTCAGAATATGTGTGAAGCTGATAAATGAAGAGAATGCTGTTTATATTTACAGGTGACTATGATTAGACTGGCGTTTACTGAATGACTCAATTTAAACCTTGAAGATTCCTGTAAATAGTTGTGGGAAAACTGTCTACCTTTGGTAAAAGTCTTCACATACACAATGATAGTCCCGAAAAATGATTAGAAACATGTAAGAAACACTTGAAATGCTGGTACATAGAGCCGTTCTATCTTTATGTTCATGTTCAATCACGGAGATTAGAGATAGAATGCTGCGTAATGACGAGAGTACAGATAATGTTTACCATTCTGGCTACTTTAGATGATGTATTTCCGAAGAATGTGCTTTCAAAAATTAAGAATAGCAGTTTATAAAGCTAGACTATGGGTATGAAGCTGATAAATGAAGAGAATACTGTTTATATTTACAGGTGATTCTCATTAGACTGTTGTTTTCTGAATGACTCAATTGAAACCTTGAAGATTCCTGTGTATACTTCTAGGAAAACTGTCTACTTTTGGTAAAATGCTTAACATACACAATGATAGTCAAGAGAAATGATGAGAAACATGTAAGAAACACTTGAAATGCTGGTACATAGAGCCGTTCTATCTTTATTTTCATGTTCAATCAGGGAGATTATAGATAGAATGCTAAGAAATGACGAGAATACCAATAATGTTTACCATTCTGGCTACTTTAGATGATGTATTTCCAAAGAATGTGCTTTCAAACATTAAGAATTTCCATTTATAAAGCTCAGAATATGTGTGAAGCTGATAAATGAAGAGAATACGATTTATATTTACAACTGAGGCTGAATTGCCTGGCGTTTTCTGAATGGCACAATTTAAATCTTAAAGATTCCTGTGTATACTACTAGGAAAACTGTCTACTTTTGGTAAAACTCTTAAAATACACAATGATAGTCCCGGAAATGATTAGAAACATGTAAGAAACACTTTAAATAGGGGTAAATGGAGCCGTTCTATCCTGATGGCCTACTTCAATCACCGAGATTAGAGGTAGAAAACTCTCAATAAAGAGAGTAATGATAATGTTTACAATTCCGGCTACTCTAGATGGTGTTTTTCCAAAGAAAGTGCTTCCAATATTAAGAATTGCTGTTTTCAAAGGTCAGAATATGTGTATGAGGCTGATAAGTTAAGAGAATACTGTTTATATTTACAATTATGGCTGAATTGCCTGGCATTTTCTTAATGACAAAGTTTACATCCTGAAGATTCATGTATCTACTTCTGGGAAAATGTCTAATTTTGGTACAACTCTTAAAATACAGTAGAATAGTCCCGGGAAGTGATTAGAAACATGTAAGAAACACTTGAAATGCTGTTAAATAGAGCCGTTCTATCTTTATGGCCTAGTTCAATCACTGAGATGAGAGGTAAAAAACTCTCAACTGAGGAGAGTAATGATGAAGTTTACAATTGCGGCTACTCTACATGTTGTTTTTCCACGGAAAGTGTTTTCAAACATTAAGAATTGCTGTTTATAAAGCTCAGAATATGTATGAAGCTGATAAATAAAGAGAATACTGTTTATATTTACAGGTGATTCTGATTAGACTGGCGTTTTCTGAATTACTCAATTGAAACCTTGAAGATTCCCGTGTATACTTCTAGGAAAACTGTCTACTTTTGCTAAAACGTTTAGCATACACAATGATAGTCACGAGAAAATGATTAGAAACATGTAAGAAACACTTGAAATGCTGGTACATAGAGCCGTTCTATCTTTACTTTCATGTTCAATCACGGAGATTATAGATGGAATGCTAAGAAATGAGGAGAATACAGATAATGTTTACCATTCTGGCTACTTTAGGTGATGTATTTCCGAAGAATGTGCTTTCAAACATTAAGAATTTCCATTTATAAAGCTCAGAATATGTGTGAAGCTGATAAATGAAGAGAATGCTGTTTATATTTACAGGTGACTATGATTAGACTGGCGTTTACTGAATGACTCAATTTAAACCTTGAAGATTCCTGTAAATAGTTGTGGGAAAACTGTCTACCTTTGGTAAAAGTCTTCACATACACAATGATATTCCCGAAAAATGATTAGAAACATGTAAGAAACACTTGAAATGCTGGTACATAGAGCCGTTCTATCTTTATGTTCATGTTCAATCACGGAGATTAGAGATAGAATGCTGCGTAATGACGAGAGTACAGATAATGTTTACCATTCTGGCTACTTTAGATGATGTATTTCCGAAGAATGTGCTTTCAAAAATTAAGAATAGCAGTTTATAAAGCTAGACTATGGGTATGAAGCTGATAAATGAAGAGAATACTGTTTATATTTACAGGTGATTCTCATTAGACTGTTGTTTTCTGAATGACTCAATTGAAACCTTGAAGATTCCTGTGTATACTTCTAGGAAAACTGTCTACTTTTGGTAAAATGCTTAACATACACAATGATAGTCAAGAGAAATGATGAGAAACATGTAAGAAACACTTGAAATGCTGGTACATAGAGCCGTTCTATCTTTATTTTCATGTTCAATCACGGAAATTATAGATAGAATGCTAAGAAATGACGAGAATACAGATAATGTTTACCATTCTGGCTACTTTAGATGATGTATTTCCAAAGAATGTGCTTTCAAACATTAAGAATTTCCATTTATAAAGCTCAGAATATGTGTGAAGCTGATAAATGAAGAGAATATGATTTATATTTACAACTGAGGCTGAATTGCCTGGCGTTTTCTGAATGGCACAATTTAAATCTTAAAGATTCCTGTGTATACTACTAGGAAAACTGTCTACTTTTGGTAAAACTCTTAAAATACACAATGATAGTCCCGGAAATGATTAGAAACATGTAAGAAACACTTTAAATAGGGGTAAATGGAGCCGTTCTATCCTGATGGCCTACTTCAATCACCAAGATTAGAGGTAGAAAACTCTCAATAAAGAGAGTAATGATAATGTTTACAATTCCGGCTACTCTAGATGGTGTTTTTCCAAAGAAAGTGCTTCCAATATTAAGAATTGCTGTTTTCAAAGGTCAGAATATGTGTATGAGGCTGATAAGTTAAGAGAATACTGTTTCTATTTACAATTATGGCTGAATTGCCTGGCATTTTCTTAATGACAAAGTTTACATCCTGAAGATTCATGTATCTACTTCTGGGAAAATGTCTAATTTTGGTACAACTCTTAAAATACAGTAGAATAGTCCCGGGAAGTGATTAGAAACATGTAAGAAACACTTGAAATGCTGTTAAATAGAGCCGTTCTATCTTTATGGCCTAGTTCAATCACTGAGATGAGAGGTAAAAAACTCTCAACTGAGGAGAGTAATGATGAAGTTTACAATTGCGGCTACTCTACATGTTGTTTTTCCACGGAAAGTGTTTTCAAACATTAAGAATTGCTGTTTATAAAGCTCAGAATATGTATGAAGCTGATAAATAAAGAGAATACTGTTTATATTTACAGGTGATTCTGATTAGACTGGCGTTTTCTGAATGACTCAATTGAAACCTTGAAGATTCCCGTTTATACTTCTAGGAAAACTGTCTAATTTTGCTAAAACGTTTAGCATACACAATGATAGTCACGAGAAATGATTAGAAACATGTAAGAAACACTTGAAATTCTGGTACATAGAGCCGTTCTATCTTTATTTTCATGTTCAATCACGGACATTAGAGATAGAATGCTAAGAAATGAGGAGAATACAGATAATACTTACCATTCTGGCTACTTTAGGTGATGTATTTCCGAAGAATGTGCTTTCAAACATTAAGAATTTCCATTTATAAAGCTCAGAATATGTGTGAAGCTGATAAATGAAGAGAATGCTGTTTATATTTACAAGTGACTATGATTAGACTGGCGTTTACTGAATGACTCAATTTAAACCTTGAAGATTCCTGTAAATAGTTGTGGGAAAACTGTCTACCTATGGTAAAACTCTTCACATACACAATGATAGTCCCGAAAAATGATTAGAAACATGTAAGAAACACTTGAAATGCTGGTACATAGAGCCGTTCTATATTTATGTTCATGTTCAATCACGGAGATTAGAGATAGAATGCTGCGTAATGACGAGAATACAGATAATGTTTACCATTCTGGCTACTTTAGATGATGTATTTCCGAAGAATGTGCTTTCAAAAATTAAGAATAGCAGTTTATAAAGCTAGACTATGGGTATGAAGCTGATAAATGAAGAGAATACTGTTTATATTTACAGGTGATTCTCATTAGACTGTTGTTTTCTGAATGACTCAATTGAAACCTTGAAGATTCCTGTGTATACTTCTAGGAAAACTGTCTACTTTTGGTAAAATGCTTAACATACACAATGATAGTCAAGAGAAATGATGAGAAACATGTAAGAAACACTTGAAATGCTGGTACATAGAGCCGTTCTATCTTTATTTTCATGTTCAATCACGGAGATTATAGATAGAATGCTAAGAAATGACGAGAATACAGATAATGTTTACCATTCTGGCTACTTTAGATGATGTATTTCCAAAGAATCTGCTTTCAAACATTAAGAATTTCCATTTATAAAGCTCAGAATATGTGTGAAGCTGATAAATGAAGAGAATACGATTTATATTTACAACTGAGGCAGAATTGCCTGGCGTTTTCTGAATGGCACAATTTAAATCTTAAAGATTCCTGTGTATACTATTAGGAAAACTGTCTACTTTTGGTGACTCTTAAAATACACAATGATAGTCCCGGAAATGATTAGAAACATGTAAGAAACACTTTAAATAGGGGTAAATGGAGCCGTTCTATCCTGATGGCCTACTTCAATCACCGAGATTAGAGGTAGAAAACTCTCAATAAAGAGAGTAATGATAATGTTTACAATTCCGGCTACTCTAGATGGTGTTTTTCCAAAGAAAGTGCTTCCAATATTAAGAATTGCTGTTTTCAAAGGTCAGAATATGTGTATGAGGCTGATAAGTTAAGAGAATACTGTTTCTATTTACAATTATGGCTGAATTGCCTGGCATTTTCTTAATGACAAAGTTTACATCCTGAAGATTCATGTATCTACTTCTGGGAAAATGTCTAATTTTGGTACAACTCTTAAAATACAGTAGAATAGTCCCCGGAAGTGATTAGAAACATGTAAGAAACACTTGAAATGCTGTTAAATAGAGCCGTTCTATCTTTATGGCCTAGTTCAATCACTGAGATGAGAGGTAAAAAACTCTCAACTGAGGAGAGTAATGATGAAGTTTACAATTGCGGCTACTCTACATGTTGTTTTTCCACGGAAAGTGTTTTCAAACATTAAGAATTGCTGTTTATAAAGCTCAGAATATGTATGAAGCTGATAAATAAAGAGAATACTGTTTATATTTACAGGTGATTCTGATTAGACTGGCGTTTTCTGAATGACTCAATTGAAACCTTGAAGATTCCCGTGTATACTTCTAGGAAAACTGTCTACTTTTGCTAAAACGTTTAGCATACACAATGATAGTCACGAGAAATGATTAGAAACATGTAAGAAACACTTGAAATGCTGGTACATAGAGCCGTTCTATCTTTATTTTCATGTTCAATCACGGACATTAGAGATAGAATGCTAAGAAATGAGGAGAATACAGATAATGTTTACCATTCTGGCTACTTTAGGTGATGTATTTCCGAAGAATGTGCTTTCAAACATTAAGAATTTCCATTTATAAAGCTCAGAATATGTGTGAAGCTGATAAATGAAGAGAATGCTGTTTATATTTACAGGTGACTATGATTAGACTGGCGTTTACTGAATGACTCAATTTAAACCTTGAAGATTCCTGTAAATAGTTGTGGGAAAACTGTCTACCTTTGGTAAAAGTCTTCACATACACAATGATAGTCCCGAAAAATGATTAGAAACATGTAAGAAACACTTGAAATGCTGGTACATAGAGCCGTTCTATCTTTATGTTCATGTTCAATCACGGAGATTAGAGATAGAATGCTGCGTAATGACGAGAGTACAGATAATGTTTACCATTCTGGCTACTTTAGATGATGTATTTCCGAAGAATGTGCTTTCAAAAATTAAGAATAGCAGTTTATAAAGCTAGACTATGGGTATGAAGCTGATAAATGAAGAGAATACTGTTTATATTTACAGGTGATTCTCATTAGACTGTTGTTTTCTGAATGACTCAATTGAAACCTTGAAGATTCCTGTGTATACTTCTAGGAAAACTGTCTACTTTTGGTAAAATGCTTAACATACACAATGATAGTCAAGAGAAATGATGAGAAACATGTAAGAAACACTTGAAATGCTGGTACATAGAGCCGTTCTATCTTTATTTTCATGTTCAATCAGGGAGATTATAGATAGAATGCTAAGAAATGACGAGAATACCAATAATGTTTACCATTCTGGCTACTTTAGATGATGTATTTCCAAAGAATGTGCTTTCAAACATTAAGAATTTCCATTTATAAAGCTCAGAATATGTGTGAAGCTGATAAATGAAGAGAATGCGATTTATATTTACAACTGAGGCTGAATTGCCTGGCGTTTTCTGAATGGCACAATTTAAATCTTAAAGATTCCTGTGTATACTACTAGGAAAACTGTCTACTTTTGGTAAAACTCTTAAAATACACAATGATAGTCCCGGAAATGATTAGAAACATGTAAGAAACACTTTAAATAGGGGTAAATGGAGCCGTTCTATCCTGATGGCCTACTTCAATCACCAAGATTAGAGGTAGAAAACTCTCAATAAAGAGAGTAATGATAATGTTTACAATTCCGGCTACTCTAGATGGTGTTTTTCCAAAGAAAGTGCTTCCAATATTAAGAATTGCTGTTTTCAAAGGTCAGAATATGTGTATGAGGCTGATAAGTTAAGAGAATACTGTTTCTATTTACAATTATGGCTGAATTGCCTGGCATTTTCTTAATGACAAAGTTTACATCCTGAAGATTCATGTATCTACTTCTGGGAAAATGTCTAATTTTGGTACAACTCTTAAAATACAGTAGAATAGTCCCGGGAAGTGATTAGAAACATGTAAGAAACACTTGAAATGCTGTTAAATAGAGCCGTTCTATCTTTATGGCCTAGTTCAATCACTGAGATGAGAGGTAAAAAACTCTCAACTGAGGAGAGTAATGATGAAGTTTACAATTGCGGCTACTCTACATGTTGTTTTTCCACGGAAAGTGTTTTCAAACATTAAGAATTGCTGTTTATAAAGCTCAGAATATGTATGAAGCTGATAAATGAAGAGAATACTGTTTATATTTACAGGTGATTCTGATTAGACTGGCGTTTTCTGAATGACTCAATTGAAACCTTGAAGATTCCCGTGTATACTTCTAGGAAAACTGTCTACTTTTGCTAAAACGTTTAGCATACACAATGATAGTCACGAGAAATGATTAGAAACATGTAAGAAACACTTGAAATGCTGGTACATAGAGCCGTTCTATCTTTATTTTCATGTTCAATCACGGACATTAGAGATAGAATGCTAAGAAATGAGGAGAATACAGATAATGTTTACCATTCTGGCTACTTTAGGTGATGTATTTCCGAAGAATGTGCTTTCAAACATTAAGAATTTCCATTTATAAAGCTCAGAATATGTGTGAAGCTGATAAATGAAGAGAATGCTGTTTATATTTACAGGTGACTATGATTAGACTGGCGTTTACTGAATGACTCAATTTAAACCTTGAAGATTCCTGTAAATAGTTGTGGGAAAACTGTCTACCTATGGTAAAAGTCTTCACATACACAATGATAGTCCCGAAAAATGATTAGAAACATGTAAGAAACACTTGAAATGCTGGTACATAGAGCCGTTCTATCTTTATGTTCATGTTCAATCACGGAGATTAGAGATAGAATGCTGCGTAATGACGAGAGTACAGATAATGTTTACCATTCTGGCTACTTTAGATGATGTATTTCCGAAGAATGTGCTTTCAAAAATTAAGAATAGCAGTTTATAAAGCTAGACTATGGGTATGAAGCTGATAAATGAAGAGAATACTGTTTATATTTACAGGTGATTCTCATTAGACTGTTGTTTTCTGAATGACTCAATTGAAACCTTGAAGATTCCTGTGTATACTTCTAGGAAAACTGTCTACTTTTGGTAAAATGCTTAACATACACAATGATAGTCAAGAGAAATGATGAGAAACATGTAAGAAACACTTGAAATGCTGGTACATGGAGCCATTCTATCTTTATTTTCATGTTCAATCACGGAGATTATAGATAGAATGCTAAGAAATGACGAGAATACAGATAATGTTTACCATTCTGGCTACTTTAGATGATGTATTTCCAAAGAATGTGCTTTCAAACATTAAGAATTTCCATTTATAAAGCTCAGAATATGTGTGAAGCTGATAAATGAAGAGAATACGATTTATATTTACAACTGAGGCTGAATTGCCTGGCGTTTTCTGAATGGCACAATTTAAATCTTAAAGATTCCTGTGTATACTATTAGGAAAACTGTCTACTTTTGGTGACTCTTAAAATACACAATGATAGTCCCGGAAATGATTAGAAACATGTAAGAAACACTTTAAATAGGGGTAAATGGAGCCGTTCTATCCTGATGGCCTACTTCAATCACCGAGATTAGAGGTAGAAAACTCTCAATAAAGAGAGTAATGATAATGTTTACAATTCCGGCTACTCTAGATGGTGTTTTTCCAAAGAAAGTGCTTCCAATATTAAGAATTGCTGTTTTCAAAGGTCAGAATATGTGTATGAGGCTGATAAGTTAAGAGAATACTGTTTCTATTTATAATTATGGCTGAATTGCCTGGCATTTTCTTAATGACAAAGTTTACATCCTGAAGATTCATGTATCTACTTCTGGGAAAATGTCTAATTTTGGTACAACTCTTAAAATACAGTAGAATAGTCCCGGGAAGTGATTAGAAACATGTAAGAAACACTTGAAATGCTGTTAAATAGAGCCGTTCTATCTTTATGGCCTAGTTCAATCACTGAGATGAGAGGTAAAAAACTCTCAACTGAGGAGAGTAATGATGAAGTTTACAATTGCGGCTACTCTACATGTTGTTTTTCCACGGAAAGTGTTTTCAAACATTAAGAATTGCTGTTTATAAAGCTCAGAATATGTATGAAGCTGATAAATAAAGAGAATACTGTTTATATTTACAGGTGATTCTGATTAGACTGGCGTTTTCTGAATGACTCAATTGAAACCTTGAAGATTCCCGTGTATACTTCTAGGAAAACTGTCTACTTTTGCTAAAACGTTTAGCATACACAATGATAGTCACGAGAAATGATTAGAAACATGTAAGAAACACTTGAAATGCTGGTACATAGAGCCGTTCTATCTTTATTTTCATGTTCAATCACGGACATTAGAGATAGAATGCTAAGAAATGAGGAGAATACAGATAATGTTTACCATTCTGGCTACTTTAGGTGATGTATTTCCGAAGAATGTGCTTTCAAACATTAAGAATTTCCATTTATAAAGCTCAGAATATGTGTGAAGCTGATAAATGAAGAGAATGCTGTTTATATTTACAGGTGACTATGATTAGACTGGCGTTTACTGAATGACTCAATTTAAACCTTGAAGATTCCTGTAAATAGTTGTGGGAAAACTGTCTACCTTTGGTAAAAGTCTTCACATACACAATGATAGTCCCGAAAAATGATTAGAAACATGTAAGAAACACTTGAAATGCTGGTACATAGAGCCGTTCTATCTTTATGTTCATGTTCAATCACGGAGATTAGAGATAGAATGCTGCGTAATGACGAGAGTACAGATAATGTTTACCATTCTGGCTACTTTAGATGATGTATTTCCGAAGAATGTGCTTTCAAAAATTAAGAATAGCAGTTTATAAAGCTAGACTATGGGTATGAAGCTGATAAATGAAGAGAATACTGTTTATATTTACAGGTGATTCTCATTAGACTGTTGTTTTCTGAATGACTCAATTGAAACCTTGAAGATTCCTGTGTATACTTCTAGGAAAACTGTCTACTTTTGGTAAAATGCTTAACATACACAATGATAGTCAAGAGAAATGATGAGAAACATGTAAGAAACACTTGAAATGCTGGTACATAGAGCCGTTCTATCTTTATTTTCATGTTCAATCAGGGAGATTATAGATAGAATGCTAAGAAATGACGAGAATACCAATAATGTTTACCATTCTGGCAACTTTAGATGATGTATTTCCAAAGAATGTGCTTTCAAACATTAAGAATTTCCATTTATAAAGCTCAGAATATGTGTGAAGCTGATAAATGAAGAGAATACGATTTATATTTACAACTGAGGCTGAATTGCCTGGCGTTTTCTGAATGGCAAAATTTAAATCTTAAAGATTCCTGTGTATACTACTAGGAAAACTGTCTACTTTTGGTAAAACTCTTAAAATACACAATGATAGTCCCGGAAATGATTAGAAACATGTAAGAAACACTTTAAATAGGGGTAAATGGAGCCGTTCTATCCTGATGGCCTACTTCAATCACCAAGATTAGAGGTAGAAAACTCTCAATAAAGAGAGTAATGATAATGTTTACAATTCCGGCTACTCTAGATGGTGTTTTTCCAAAGAAAGTGCTTCCAATATTAAGAATTGCTGTTTTCAAAGGTCAGAATATGTGTATGAGGCTGATAAGTTAAGAGAATACTGTTTATATTTACAATTATGGCTGAATTGCCTGGCATTTTCTTAATGACAAAGTTTACATCCTGAAGATTCATGTATCTACTTCTGGGAAAATGTCTAATTTTGGTACAACTCTTAAAATACAGTAGAATAGTCCCGGGAAGTGATTAGAAACATGTAAGAAACACTTGAAATGCTGTTAAATAGAGCCGTTCTATCTTTATGGCCTAGTTCAATCACTGAGATGAGAGGTAAAAAACTCTCAACTGAGGAGAGTAATGATGAAGTTTACAATTGCGGCTACTCTACATGTTGTTTTTCCACGGAAAGTGTTTTCAAACATTAAGAATTGCTGTTTATAAAGCTCAGAATATGTATGAAGCTGATAAATAAAGAGAATACTGTTTATATTTACAGGTGATTCTGATTAGACTGGCGTTTTCTGAATGACTCAATTGAAACCTTGAAGATTCCCGTGTATACTTCTAGGAAAACTGTCTACTTTTGCTAAAACGTTTAGCATACACAATGATAGTCACGAGAAATGATTAGAAACATGTAAGAAACACTTGAAATGCTGGTACATAGAGCCGTTCTATCTTTATTTTCATGTTCAATCACGGACATTAGAGATAGAATGCTAAGAAATGAGGAGAATACAGATAATGTTTACCATTCTGGCTACTTTAGGTGATGTATTTCCGAAGAATGTGCTTTCAAACATTAAGAATTTCCATTTATAAACTCAGAATATGTGTGAAGCTGATAAATGAAGAGAATGCTGTTTATATTTACAGGTGACTATGATTAGACTGGCGTTTACTGAATGACTCAATTTAAACCTTGAAGATTCCTGTAAATAGTTGTAGGAAAACTGTCTACCTTTGGTAAAAGTCTTCACATACACAATGATAGTCCCGAAAAATGATTAGAAACATGTAAGAAACACTTGAAATGCTGGTACATAGAGCCGTTCTATCTTTATGTTCCTGTTCAATCACGGAGATTAGAGATAGAATGCTGCGTAATGACGAGAATACAGATAATGTTTACCATTCTGGCTACTTTAGATGATGTATTTCCGAAGAATGTGCTTTCAAAAATTAAGAATAGCAGTTTATAAAGCTAGACTATGGTTATGAAGCTGATAAATGAAGAGAATACTGTTTATATTTACAGGAGATTCTCATTAGACTGTTGTTTTCTGAATGACTCAATTGAAACCTTGAACATTCCTGTGTATACTTCTAGGAAAACTGTCTACTTTTGGTAAAAAGCTTAACATACACAATGATAGTCAAGAGAAATGATGAGAAACATGTAAGAAACACTTGAAATGCTGGTACATAGAGCCGTTCTATCTTTATTTTCATGTTCAATCAGGGAGATTATAGATAGAATGCTAAGAAATGACGAGAATACAGATAATGTTTACCATTCTGGCTACTTTAGATGATGTATTTCCAAAGAATGTGCTTTCAAACATTAAGAATTTCCATTTATAAAGCTCAGAATATGTGTGAAGCTGATAAATGAAGAGAATACGATTTATATTTACAACTGAGGCTGAATTGCCTGGCGTTTTCTGAATGGCACAATTTAAATCTTAAAGATTCTTGTGTATACTACTAGGAAAACTGTCTACTTTTGGTAAAACTCTTAAAATACACAATGATAGTCCCGGAAATGATTAGAAACATGTAAGAAACACTTTAAATAGGGGTAAATGGAGCCGTTCTATCCTGATGGCCTACTTCAATCACCAAGATTAGAGGTAGAAAACTCTCAATAAAGAGAGTAATGATAATGTTTACAATTCCGGCTACTCTAGATGGTGTTTTTCCAAAGAAAGTGCTTCCAATATTAAGAATTGCTGTTTTCAAAGGTCAGAATATGTGTATGAGGCTGATAAGTTAAGAGAATACTGTTTATATTTACAATTATGGCTGAATTGCCTGGCATTTTCTTAATGACAAAGTTTACATCCTGAAGATTCATGTATCTACTTCTGGGAAAATGTCTAATTTTGGTACAACTCTTAAAATACAGTAGAATAGTCCCGGGAAGTGATTAGAAACATGTAAGAAACACTTGAAATGCTGTTAAATAGAGCCGTTCTATCTTTATGGCCTAGTTCAATCACTGAGATGAGAGGTAAAAAACTCTCAACTGAGGAGAGTAATGATGAAGTTTACAATTGCGGCTACTCTACATGTTGTTTTTCCACGAAAAGTGTTTTCAAACATTAAGAATTGCTGTTTATAAAGCTCAGAATATGTATGAAGCTGATAAATAAAGAGAATACTGTTTATATTTACAGGTGATTCTGATTAGACTGGCGTTTTCTGAATGACTCAATTGAAACCTTGAAGATTCCCGTGTATACTTCTAGGAAAACTGTCTACTTTTGCTAAAACGTTTAGCATACACAATGATAGTCACGAGAAATGATTAGAAACATGTAAGAAACACTTGAAATGCTGGTACATAGAGCCGTTCTATCTTTATTTTCATGTTCAATCACGGACATTAGAGATAGAATGCTAAGAAATGAGGAGAATACAGATAATGTTTACCATTCTGGCTACTTTAGGTGATGTATTTCCGAAGAATGTGCTTTCAAACATTAAGAATTTCCATTTATAAAGCTCAGAATATGTGTGAAGCTGATAAATGAAGAGAATGCTGTTTATATTTACAGGTGACTATGATTAGACTGGCGTTTACTGAATGACTCAATTTAAACCTTGAAGATTCCTGTAAATAGTTGTGGGAAAACTGTCTACCTTTGGTAAAAGTCTTCACATACACAATGATAGTCCCGAAAAATGATTAGAAACATGTAAGAAACACTTGAAATGCTGGTACATAGAGCCGTTCTATCTTTATGTTCATGTTCAATCACGGAGATTAGAGATAGAATGCTGCGTAATGACGAGAGTACAGATAATGTTTACCATTCTGGCTACTTTAGATGATGTATTTCCGAAGAATGTGCTTTCAAAAATTAAGAATAGCAGTTTATAAAGCTAGACTATGGGTATGAAGCTGATAAATGAAGAGAATACTGTTTATATTTACAGGTGATTCTCATTAGACTGTTGTTTTCTGAATGACTCAATTGAAACCTTGAAGATTCCTGTGTATACTTCTAGGAAAACTGTCTACTTTTGGTAAAATGCTTAACATACACAATGATAGTCAAGAGAAATGATGAGAAACATGTAAGAAACACTTGAAATGCTGGTACATAGAGCCGTTCTATCTTTATTTTCATGTTCAATCAGGGAGATTATAGATAGAATGCTAAGAAATGACGAGAATACAGATAATGTTTACCATTCTGGCTACTTTAGATGATGTATTTCCAAAGAATGTGCTTTCAAACATTAAGAATTTCCATTTATAAAGCTCAGAATATGTGTGAAGCTGATAAATGAAGAGAATACGATTTATATTTACAACTGAGGCTGAATTGCCTGGCGTTTTCTGAATGGCACAATTTAAATCTTAAAGATTCCTGTGTATACTACTAGGAAAACTGTCTACTTTTGGTAAAACTCTTAAAATACACAATGATAGTCCCGGAGAATGATTAGAAACATGTAAGAAACACTTTAAATAGGGGTAAATGGAGCCGTTCTATCCTGATGGCCTACTTCAATCACCAAGATTAGAGGTAGAAAACTCTCAATAAAGAGAGTAATGATAATGTTTACAATTCCGGCTACTCTAGATGGTGTTTTTCCAAAGAAAGTGCTTCCAATATTAAGAATTGCTGTTTTCAAAGGTCAGAATATGTGTATGAGGCTGATAAGTTAAGAGAATACTGTTTATATTTACAATTATGGCTGAATTGCCTGGCATTTTCTTAATGACAAAGTTTACATCCTGAAGATTCATGTATCTACTTCTGGGAAAATGTCTAATTTTGGTACAACTCTTAAAATACAGTAGAATAGTCCCGGGAAGTGATTAGAAACATGTAAGAAACACTTGAAATGCTGTTAAATAGAGCCGTTCTATCTTTATGGCCTAGTTCAATCACTGAGATGAGAGGTAAAAAACTCTCAACTGAGGAGAGTAATGATGAAGTTTACAATTGCGGCTACTCTACATGTTGTTTTTCCACGGAAAGTGTTTTCAAACATTAAGAATTGCTGTTTATAAAGCTCAGAATATGTATGAAGCTGATAAATAAAGAGAATACTGTTTATATTTACAGGTGATTCTGATTAGACTGGCGTTTTCTGAATGACTCAATTGAAACCTTGAAGATTCCCGTGTATACTTCTAGGAAAACTGTCTACTTTTGCTAAAACGTTTAGCATACACAATGATAGTCACGAGAAATGATTAGAAACATGTAAGAAACACTTGAAATGCTGGTACATAGAGCCGTTCTATCTTTATTTTCATGTTCAATCACGGACATTAGAGATAGAATGCTAAGAAATGAGGAGAATACAGATAATGTTTACCATTCTGGCTACTTTAGGTGATGTATTTCCGAAGAATGTGCTTTCAAACATTAAGAATTTCCATTTATAAAGCTCAGAATATGTGTGAAGCTGATAAATGAAGAGAATGCTGTTTATATTTACAGGTGACTATGATTAGACTGGCGTTTACTGAATGACTCAATTTAAACCTTGAAGATTCCTGTAAATAGTTGTAGGAAAACTGTCTACCTTTGGTAAAAGTCTTCACATACACAATGATAGTCCCGAAAAATGATTAGAAACATGTAAGAAACACTTGAAATGCTGGTACATAGAGCCGTTCTATCTTTATGTTCCTGTTCAATCACGGAGATTAGAGATAGAATGCTGCGTAATGACGAGAATACAGATAATGTTTACCATTCTGGCTACTTTAGATGATGTATTTCCGAAGAATGTGCTTTCAAAAATTAAGAATAGCAGTTTATAAAGCTAGACTATGGTTATGAAGCTGATAAATGAAGAGAATACTGTTTATATTTACAGGAGATTCTCATTAGACTGTTGTTTTCTGAATGACTCAATTGAAACCTTGAACATTCCTGTGTATACTTCTAGGAAAACTGTCTACTTTTGGTAAAAAGCTTAACATACACAATGATAGTCAAGAGAAATGATGAGAAACATGTAAGAAACACTTGAAATGCTGGTACATAGAGCCGTTCTATCTTTATTTTCATGTTCAATCAGGGAGATTATAGATAGAATGCTAAGAAATGACGAGAATACAGATAATGTTTACCATTCTGGCTACTTTAGATGATGTATTTCCAAAGAATGTGCTTTCAAACATTAAGAATTTCCATTTATAAAGCTCAGAATATGTGTGAAGCTGATAAATGAAGAGAATACGATTTATATTTACAACTGAGGCTGAATTGCCTGGCGTTTTCTGAATGGCACAATTTAAATCTTAAAGATTCTTGTGTATACTACTAGGAAAACTGTCTACTTTTGGTAAAACTCTTAAAATACACAATGATAGTCCCGGAAATGATTAGAAACATGTAAGAAACACTTTAAATAGGGGTAAATGGAGCCGTTCTATCCTGATGGCCTACTTCAATCACCGAGATTAGAGGTAGAAAACTCTCAATAAAGAGAGTAATGATAATGTTTACAATTCCGGCTACTCTAGATGGTGTTTTTCCAAAGAAAGTGCTTCCAATATTAAGAATTGCTGTTTTCAAAGGTCAGAATATGTGTATGAGGCTGATAAGTTAAGAGAATACTGTTTATATTTACAATTATGGCTGAATTGCCTGGCATTTTCTTAATGACAAAGTTTACATCCTGAAGATTCATGTATCTACTTCTGGGAAAATGTCTAATTTTGGTACAACTCTTAAAATACAGTAGAATAGTCCCGGGAAGTGATTAGAAACATGTAAGAAACACTTGAAATGCTGTTAAATAGAGCCGTTCTATCTTTATGGCCTAGTTCAATCACTGAGATGAGAGGTAAAAAACTCTCAACTGAGGAGAGTAATGATGAAGTTTACAATTGCGGCTACTCTACATGTTGTTTTTCCACGGAAAGTGTTTTCAAACATTAAGAATTGCTGTTTATAAAGCTCAGAATATGTATGAAGCTGATAAATAAAGAGGATACTGTTTATATTTACAGGTGATTCGGATTAGACTGGCGTTTTCTGAATGACTCAATTGAAACCTTGAAGATTCCCGTGTATACTTCTAGGAAAACTGTCTACTTTTGCTAAAACGTTTAGCATACACAATGATAGTCACGAGAAATGATTAGAAACATGTAAGAAACACTTGAAATGCTGGTACATAGAGCCGTTCTATCTTTATTTTCATGTTCAATCACGGACATTAGAGATAGAATGCTAAGAAATGAGGAGAATACAGATAATGTTTACCATTCTGGCTACTTTAGGTGATGTATTTCCGAAGAATGTGCTTTCAAACATTAAGAATTTCCATTTATAAAGCTCAGAATATGTGTGAAGCTGATAAATGAAGAGAATGCTGTTTATATTTACAGGTGACTATGATTAGACTGGCGTTTACTGAATGACTCAATTTAAACCTTGAAGATTCCTGTAAATAGTTGTGGGAAAACTGTCTACCTTTGGTAAAAGTCTTCACATACACAATGATAGTCCCGAAAAATGATTAGAAACATGTAAGAAACACTTGAAATGCTGGTACATAGAGCCGTTCTATCTTTATGTTCATGTTCAATCACGGAGATTAGAGATAGAATGCTGCGTACTGACGAGAGTACAGATAATGTTTACCATTCTGGCTACTTTAGATGATGTATTTCCGAAGAATGTGCTTTCAAAAATTAAGAATAGCAGTTTATAAAGCTAGACTATGGGTATGAAGCTGATAAATGAAGAGAATACTGTTTATATTTACAGGTGATTCTCATTAGACTGTTGTTTTCTGAATGACTCAATTGAAACCTTGAAGATTCCTGTGTATACTTCTAGGAAAACTGTCTACTTTTGGTAAAATGCTTAACATACACAATGATAGTCAAGAGAAATGATGAGAAACATGTAAGAAACACTTGAAATGCTGGTACATAGAGCCGTTCTATCTTTATTTTCATGTTCAATCACGGAGATTATAGATAGAATGCTAAGAAATGACGAGAATACAGATAATGTTTACCATTCTGGCTACTTTAGATGATGTATTTCCAAAGAATGTGCTTTCAAACATTAAGAATTTCCATTTATAAAGCTCAGAATATGTGTGAAGCTGATAAATGAAGAGAATACGATTTATATTTACAACTGAGGCTGAATTGCCTGGCGTTTTCTGAATGGCACAATTTAAATCTTTAAGATTCCTGTGTATACTATTAGGAAAACTGTCTACTTTTGGTAAAACTCTTAAAATACACAATGATAGTCCCGGAAATGATTAGAAACATGTAAGAAACACTTTAAATAGGGGTAAATGGAGCCGTTCTATCCTGATGGCCTACTTCAATCACCGAGATTAGAGGTAGAAAACTCTCAATAAAGAGAGTAATGATAATGTTTACAATTCCGGCTACTCTAGATGGTGTTTTTCCAAAGAAAGTGCTTCCAATATTAAGAATTGCTGTTTTCAAAGGTCAGAATATGTGTATGAGGCTGATAAGTTAAGAGAATACTGTTTCTATTTACAATTATGGCTGAATTGCCTGGCATTTTCTTAATGACAAAGTTTACATCCTGAAGATTCATGTATCTACTTCTGGGAAAATGTCTAATTTTGGTACAACTCTTAAAATACAGTAGAATAGTCCCGGGAAGTGATTAGAAACATGTAAGAAACACTTGAAATGCTGTTAAATAGAGCCGTTCTATCTTTATGGCCTAGTTCAATCACTGAGATGAGAGGTAAAAAACTCTCAACTGAGGAGAGTAATGATGAAGTTTACAATTGCGGCTACTCTACATGTTGTTTTTCCACGGAAAGTGTTTTCAAACATTAAGAATTGCTGTTTATAAAGCTCAGAATATGTATGAAGCTGATAAATAAAGAGAATACTGTTTATATTTACAGGTGATTCTGATTAGACTGGCGTTTTCTGAATGACTCAATTGAAACCTTGAAGATTCCCGTGTATACTTCTAGGAAAACTGTCTACTTTTGCTAAAACGTTTAGCATACACAATGATAGTCACGAGAAATGATTAGAAACATGTAAGAAACACTTGAAATGCTGGTACATAGAGCCGTTCTATCTTTATTTTCATGTTCAATCACGGACATTAGAGATAGAATGCTAAGAAATGAGGAGAATACAGATAATGTTTACCATTCTGGCTACTTTAGGTGATGTATTTCCGAAGAATGTGCTTTCAAACATTAAGAATTTCCATTTATAAAGCTCAGAATATGTGTGAAGCTGATAAATGAAGAGAATGCTGTTTATATTTACAGGTGACTATGATTAGACTGGCGTTTACTGAATGACTCAATTTAAACCTTGAAGATTCCTGTAAATAGTTGTGGGAAAACTGTCTACCTTTGGTAAAAGTCTTCACATACACAATGATAGTCCCGAAAAATGATTAGAAACATGTAAGAAACACTTGAAATGCTGGTACATAGAGCCGTTCTATCTTTATGTTCATGTTCAATCACGGAGATTAGAGATAGAATGCTGCGTAATGACGAGAGTACAGATAATGTTTACCATTCTGGCTACTTTAGATGATGTATTTCCGAAGAATGTGCTTTCAAAAATTAAGAATAGCAGTTTATAAAGCTAGACTATGGGTATGAAGCTGATAAATGAAGAGAATACTGTTTATATTTACAGGTGATTCTCATTAGACTGTTGTTTTCTGAATGACTCAATTGAAACCTTGAAGATTCCTGTGTATACTTCTAGGAAAACTGTCTACTTTTGGTAAAATGCTTAACATACACAATGATAGTCAAGAGAAATGATGAGAAACATGTAAGAAACACTTGAAATGCTGGTACATAGAGCCGTTCTATCTTTATTTTCATGTTCAATCAGGGAGATTATAGATAGAATGCTAAGAAATGACGAGAATACCAATAATGTTTACCATTCTGGCTACTTTAGATGATGTATTTCCAAAGAATGTGCTTTCAAACATTAAGAATTTCCATTTATAAAGCTCAGAATATGTGTGAAGCTGATAAATGAAGAGAATACGATTTATATTTACAACTGAGGCTGAATTGCCTGGCGTTTTCTGAATGGCACAATTTAAATCTTAAAGATTCCTGTGTATACTACTAGGAAAACTGTCTACTTTTGGTAAAACTCTTAAAATACACAATGATAGTCCCGGAAATGATTAGAAACATGTAAGAAACACTTTAAATAGGGGTAAATGGAGCCGTTCTATCCTGATGGCCTACTTCAATCACCGAGATTAGAGGTAGAAAACTCTCAATAAAGAGAGTAATGATAATGTTTACAATTCCGGCTACTCTAGATGGTGTTTTTCCAAAGAAAGTGCTTCCAATATTAAGAATTGCTGTTTTCAAAGGTCAGAATATGTGTATGAGGCTGAGAAGTTAAGAGAATACTGTTTATATTTACAATTATGGCTGAATTGCCTGGCATTTTCTTAATGACAAAGTTTACATCCTGAAGATTCATGTATCTACTTCTGGGAAAATGTCTAATTTTGGTACAACTCTTAAAATACAGTAGAATAGTCCCGGGAAGTGATTAGAAACATGTAAGAAACACTTGAAATGCTGTTAAATAGAGCCGTTCTATCTTTATGGCCTAGTTCAATCACTGAGATGAGAGGTAAAAAACTCTCAACTGAGGAGAGTAATGATGAAGTTTACAATTGCGGCTACTCTACATGTTGTTTTTCCACGGAAAGTGTTTTCAAACATTAAGAATTGCTGTTTATAAAGCTCAGAATATGTATGAAGCTGATAAATAAAGAGGATACTGTTTATATTTACAGGTGATTCTGATTAGACTGGCGTTTTCTGAATGACTCAATTGAAACCTTGAAGATTCCCGTGTATACTTCTAGGAAAACTGTCTACTTTTGCTAAAACGTTTAGCATACACAATGATAGTCACGAGAAATGATTAGAAACATGTAAGAAACACTTGAAATGCTGGTACATAGAGCCGTTCTATCTTTATTTTCATGTTCAATCACGGACATTAGAGATAGAATGCTAAGAAATGAGGAGAATACAGATAATGTTTACCATTCTGGCTACTTTAGGTGATGTATTTCCGAAGAATGTGCTTTCAAACATTAAGAATTTCCATTTATAAAGCTCAGAATATGTGTGAAGCTGATAAATGAAGAGAATGCTGTTTATATTTACAGGTGACTATGATTAGACTGGCGTTTACTGAATGACTCAATTTAAACCTTGAAGATTCCTGTAAATAGTTGTGGGAAAACTGTCTACCTTTGGTAAAAGTCTTCACATACACAATGATATTCCCGAAAAATGATTAGAAACATGTAAGAAACACTTGAAATGCTGGTACATAGAGCCGTTCTATCTTTATGTTCATGTTCAATCACGGAGATTAGAGATAGAATGCTGCGTAATGACGAGAGTACAGATAATGTTTACCATTCTGGCTACTTTAGATGATGTATTTCCGAAGAATGTGCTTTCAAAAATTAAGAATAGCAGTTTATAAAGCTAGACTATGGGTATGAAGCTGATAAATGAAGAGAATACTGTTTATATTTACAGGTGATTCTCATTAGACTGTTGTTTTCTGAATGACTCAATTGAAACCTTGAAGATTCCTGTGTATACTTCTAGGAAAACTGTCTACTTTTGGTAAAATGCTTAACATACACAATGATAGTCAAGAGAAATGATGAGAAACATGTAAGAAACACTTGAAATGCTGGTACATAGAGCCGTTCTATCTCTATTTTCATGTTCAATCACGGAAATTATAGATAGAATGCTAAGAAATGACGAGAATACAGATAATGTTTACCATTCTGGCTACTTTAGATGATGTATTTCCAAAGAATGTGCTTTCAAACATTAAGAATTTCCATTTATAAAGCTCAGAATATGTGTGAAGCTGATAAATGAAGAGAATACGATTTATATTTACAACTGAGGCTGAATTGCCTGGCGTTTTCTGAATGGCACAATTTAAATCTTAAAGATTCCTGTGTATACTACTAGGAAAACTGTCTACTTTTGGTAAAACTCTTAAAATACACAATGATAGTCCCGGAAATGATTAGAAACATGTAAGAAACACTTTAAATAGGGGTAAATGGAGCCGTTCTATCCTGATGGCCTACTTCAATCACCAAGATTAGAGGTAGAAAACTCTCAATAAAGAGAGTAATGATAATGTTTACAATTCCGGCTACTCTAGATGGTGTTTTTCCAAAGAAAGTGCTTCCAATATTAAGAATTGCTGTTTTCAAAGGTCAGAATATGTGTATGAGGCTGATAAGTTAAGAGAATACTGTTTCTATTTAAAATTATGGCTGAATTGCCTGGCATTTTCTTAATGACAAAGTTTACATCCTGAAGATTCATGTATCTACTTCTGGGAAAATGTCTAATTTTGGTACAACTCTTAAAATACAGTAGAATAGTCCCGGGAAGTGATTAGAAACATGTAAGAAACACTTGAAATGCTGTTAAATAGAGCCGTTCTATCTTTATGGCCTAGTTCAATCACTGAGATGAGAGGTAAAAAACTCTCAACTGAGGAGAGTAATGATGAAGTTTACAATTGCGGCTACTCTACATGTTGTTTTTCCACGGAAAGTGTTTTCAAACATTAAGAATTGCTGTTTATAAAGCTCAGAATATGTATGAAGCTGATAAATAAAGAGAATACTGTTTATATTTACAGGTGATTCTGATTAGACTGGCGTTTTCTGAATGACTCAATTGAAACCTTGAAGATTCCCGTTTATACTTCTAGGAAAACTGTCTAATTGTGCTAAAACGTTTAGCAAACACAATGATAGTCACGAGAAATGATTAGAAACATGTAAGAAACACTTGAAATTCTGGTACATAGAGCCGTTCTATCTTTATTTTCATGTTCAATCACGGACATTAGAGATAGAATGCTAAGAAATGAGGAGAATACAGATAATACTTACCATTCTGGCTACTTTAGGTGATGTATTTCCGAAGAATGTGCTTTCAAACATTAAGAATTTCCATTTATAAAGCTCAGAATATGTGTGAAGCTGATAAATGAAGAGAATGCTGTTTATATTTACAAGTGACTATGATTAGACTGGCGTTTACTGAATGACTCAATTTAAACCTTGAAGATTCCTGTAAATAGTTGTGGGAAAACTGTCTACCTATGGTAAAACTCTTCACTTACACAATGATAGTCCCGAAAAATGATTAGAAACATGTAAGAAACACTTGAAATGCTGGTACATAGAGCCGTTCTATCTTTATGTTCATGTTCAATCACGGAGATTAGAGATAGAATGCTGCGTAATGACGAGAATACAGATAATGTTTACCATTCTGGCTACTTTAGATGATGTATTTCCGAAGAATGTGCTTTCAAAAATTAAGAATAGCAGTTTATAAAGCTAGACTATGGGTATGAAGCTGATAAATGAAGAGAATACTGTTTATATTTACAGGTGATTCTCATTAGACTGTTGTTTTCTGAATGACTCAATTGAAACCTTGAAGATTCCTGTGTATACTTCTAGGAAAACTGTCTACTTTTGGTAAAATGCTTAACATACACAATGATAGTCAAGAGAAATGATGAGAAACATGTAAGAAACACTTGAAATGCTGGTACATAGAGCCATTCTATCTTTATTTTCATGTTCAATCACGGAGATTATAGATAGAATGCTAAGAAATGACGAGAATACAGATAATGTTTACCATTCTGGCTACTTTAGATGATGTATTTCCAAAGAATGTGCTTTCAAACATTAAGAATTTCCATTTATAAAGCTCAGAATATGTGTGAAGCTGATAAATGAAGAGAATACGATTTATATTTACAACTGAGGCTGAATTGCCTGGCGTTTTCTGAATGGCACAATTTAAATCTTAAAGATTGCTGTGTATACTATTAGGAAAACTGTCTACTTTTGGTGACTCTTAAAATACACAATGATAGTCCCGGAAATGATTAGAAACATGTAAGAAACACTTTAAATAGGGGTAAATGGAGCCGTTCTATCCTGATGGCCTACTTCAATCACCGAGATTAGAGGTAGAAAACTCTCAATAAAGAGAGTAATGATAATGTTTACAATTCCGGCTACTCTAGATGGTGTTTTTCCAAAGAAAGTGCTTCCAATATTAAGAATTGCTGTTTTCAAAGGTCAGAATACGTGTATGAGGCTGATAAGTTAAGAGAATACTGTTTCTATTTACAATTATGGCTGAATTGCCTGGCATTTTCTTAATGACAAAGTTTACATCCTGAAGATTCATGTATCTACTTCTGGGAAAATGTCTAATTTTGGTACAACTCTTAAAATACAGTAGAATAGTCCCGGGAAGTGATTAGAAACATGTAAGAAACACTTGAAATGCTGTTAAATAGAGCCGTTCTATCTTTATGGCCTAGTTCAATCACTGAGATGAGAGGTAAAAAACTCTCAACTGAGGAGAGTAATGATGAAGTTTACAATTGCGGCTACTCTACATGTTGTTTTTCCACGGAAAGTGTTTTCAAACATTAAGAATTGCTGTTTATAAAGCTCAGAATATGTATGAAGCTGATAAATAAAGAGAATACTGTTTATATTTACAGGTGATTCTGATTAGACTGGCGTTTTCTGAATGACTCAATTGAAACCTTGAAGATTCCCGTGTATACTTCTAGGAAAACTGTCTACTTTTGCTAAAACGTTTAGCATACACAATGATAGTCACGAGAAATGATTAGAAACATGTAAGAAACACTTGAAATGCTGGTACATAGAGCCGTTCTATCTTTATTTTCATGTTCAATCACGGACATTAGAGATAGAATGCTAAGAAATGAGGAGAATACAGATAATGTTTACCATTCTGGCTACTTTAGGTGATGTATTTCCGAAGAATGTGCTTTCAAACATTAAGAATTTCCATTTATAAAGCTCAGAATATGTGTGAAGCTGATAAATGAAGAGAATGCTGTTTATATTTACAGGTGATTATGATTAGACTGGCGTTTACTGAATGACTCAATTTAAACCTTGAAGATTCCTGTAAATAGTTGTGGGAAAACTGTCTACCTTTGGTAAAAGTCTTCACATACACAATGATAGTCCCGAAAAATGATAAGAAACATGTAAGAAACACTTGAAATGCTGGTACATAGAGCCGTTCTATCTTTATGTTCATGTTCAATCACGGAGATTAGAGATAGAATGCTGCGTAATGACGAGAGTACAGATAATGTTTACCATTCTGGCTACTTTAGATGATGTATTTCCGAAGAATGTGCTTTCAAAAATTAAGAATAGCAGTTTATAAAGCTAGACTATGGGTATGAAGCTGATAAATGAAGAGAATACTGTTTATATTTACAGGTGATTCTCATTAGACTGTTGTTTTCTGAATGACTCAATTGAAACCTTGAAGATTCCTGTGTATAATTCTAGGAAAACTGTCTACTTTTGGTAAAATGCTTAACATACACAATGATAGTCAAGAGAAATGATGAGAAACATGTAAGAAACACTTGAAATGCTGGTACATAGAGCCGTTCTATCTTTATTTTCATGTTCAATCAGGGAGATTATAGATAGAATGCTAAGAAATGACGAGAATACCAATAATGTTTACCATTCTGGCTACTTTAGATGATGTATTTCCAAAGAATGTGCTTTCAAACATTAAGAATTTCCATTTATAAAGCTCAGAATATGTGTGAAGCTGATAAATGAAGAGAATGCGATTTATATTTACAACTGAGGCTGAATTGCCTGGCGTTTTCTGAATGGCACAATTTAAATCTTAAAGATTCCTGTGTATACTACTAGGAAAACTGTCTACTTTTGGTAAAACTCTTAAAATACACAATGATAGTCCCGGAAATGATTAGAAACATGTAAGAAACACTTTAAATAGGGGTAAATGGAGCCGTTCTATCCTGATGGCCTACTTCAATCACCAAGATTAGAGGTAGAAAACTCTCAATAAAGAGAGTAATGATAATGTTTACAATTCCGGCTACTCTAGATGGTGTTTTTCCAAAGAAAGTGCTTCCAATATTAAGAATTGCTGTTTTCAAAGGTCAGAATATGTGTATGAGGCTGATAAGTTAAGAGAATACTGTTTATATTTACAATTATGGCTGAATTGCCTGGCATTTTCTTAATGACAAAGTTTACATCCTGAAGATTCATGTATCTACTTCTGGGAAAATGTCTAATTTTGGTACAACTCTTAAAATACAGTAGAATAGTCCCGGGAAGTGATTAGAAACATGTAAGAAACACTTGAAATGCTGTTAAATAGAGCCGTTCTATCTTTATGGCCTAGTTCAATCACTGAGATGAGAGGTAAAAAACTCTCAACTGAGGAGAGTAATGATGAAGTTTACAATTGCGGCTACTCTACATGTTGTTTTTCCACGGAAAGTGTTTTCAAACATTAAGAATTGCTGTTTATAAAGCTCAGAATATGTATGAAGCTGATAAATAAAGAGAATACTGTTTATATTTACAGGTGATTCTGATTAGACTGGCGTTTTCTGAATGACTCAATTGAAACCTTGAAGATTCCCGTGTATACTTCTAGGAAAACTGTCTACTTTTGCTAAAACGTTTAGCATACACAATGATAGTCACGAGAAATGATTAGAAACATGTAAGAAACACTTGAAATGCTGGTACATAGAGCCGTTCTATCTTTATTTTCATGTTCAATCACGGACATTAGAGATAGAATGCTAAGAAATGAGGAGAATACAGATAATGTTTACCATTCTGGCTACTTTAGGTGATGTATTTCCGAAGAATGTGCTTTCAAACATTAAGAATTTCCATTTATAAAGCTCAGAATATGTGTGAAGCTGATAAATGAAGAGAATGCTGTTTATATTTACAGGTGACTATGATTAGACTGGCGTTTACTGAATGACTCAATTTAAACCTTGAAGATTCCTGTAAATAGTTGTGGGAAAACTGTCTACCTATGGTAAAACTCTTCACATACACAATGATAGTCCCGAAAAATGATTAGAAACATGTAAGAAACACTTGAAATGCTGGTACATAGAGCCGTTCTATCTTTATGTTCATGTTCAATCACGGAGATTAGAGATAGAATGCTGCGTAATGACGAGAGTACAGATAATGTTTACCATTCTGGCTACTTTAGAGATGTATTTCCGAAGAATGTGCTTTCAAAAATTAAGAATAGCAGTTTATAAAGCTAGACTATGGGTATGAAGCTGATACATGAAGAGAATACTGTTTATATTTACAGGTGATTCTCATTAGACTGTTGTTTTCTGAATGACTCAATTGAAACCTTGAAGATTCCTGTGTATACTTCTAGGAAAACTGTCTACTTTTGGTAAAATGCTTAACATACACAATGATAGTCAAGAGAAATGATGAGAAACATGTAAGAAACACTTGAAATGCTGGTACATAGAGCCATTCTATCTTTATTTTCATGTTCAATCACGGAGATTATAGATAGAATGCTAAGAAATGACGAGAATACAGATAATGTTTACCATTCTGGCTACTTTAGATGATGTATTTCCAAAGAATGTGCTTTCAAACATTAAGAATTTCCATTTATAAAGCTCAGAATATGTGTGAAGCTGATAAATGAAGAGAATACGATTTATATTTACAACTGAGGCTGAATTGCCTGGCGTTTTCTGAATGGCACAATTTAAATCTTAAAGATTCCTGTGTATACTATTAGGAAAACTGTCTACTTTTGGTGACTCTTAAAATACACAATGATAGTCCCGGAAATGATTAGAAACATGTAAGAAACACTTTAAATAGGGGTAAATGGAGCCGTTCTATCCTGATGGCCTACTTCAATCACCGAGATTAGAGGTAGAAAACTCTCAATAAAGAGAGTAATGATAATGTTTACAATTCCGGCTACTCTAGATGGTGTTTTTCCAAAGAAAGTGCTTCCAATATTAAGAATTGCTGTTTTCAAAGGTCAGAATATGTGTATGAGGCTGATAAGTTAAGAGAATACTGTTTCTATTTACAATTATGGCTGAATTGCCTGGCATTTTCTTAATGACAAAGTTTACATCCTGAAGATTCATGTATCTACTTCTGGGAAAATGTCTAATTTTGGTACAACTCTTAAAATACAGTAGAATAGTCCCGGGAAGTGATTAGAAACATGTAAGAAACACTTGAAATGCTGTTAAATAGAGCCGTTCTATCTTTATGGCCTAGTTCAATCACTGAGATGAGAGGTAAAAAACTCTCAACTGAGGAGAGTAATGATGAAGTTTACAATTGCGGCTACTCTACATGTTGTTTTTCCACGGAAAGTGTTTTCAAACATTAAGAATTGCTGTTTATAAAGCTCAGAATATGTATGAAGCTGGTAAATAAAGAGAATACTGTTTATATTTACAGGTGATTCTGATTAGACTGGCGTTTTCTGAATGACTCAATTGAAACCTTGAAGATTCCCGTGTATACTTCTAGGAAAACTGTCTACTTTTGCTAAAACGTTTAGCATACACAATGATAGTCACGAGAAATGATTAGAAACATGTAAGAAACACTTGAAATGCTGGTACATAGAGCCGTTCTATCTTTATTTTCATGTTCAATCACGGACATTAGAGATAGAATGCTAAGAAATGAGGAGAATACAGATAATGTTTACCATTCTGGCTACTTTAGGTGATGTATTTCCGAAGAATGTGCTTTCAAACATTAAGAATTTCCATTTATAAAGCTCAGAATATGTGTGAAGCTGATAAATGAAGAGAATGCTGTTTATATTTACAGGTGATTATGATTAGACTGGCGTTTACTGAATGACTCAATTTAAACCTTGAAGATTCCTGTAAATAGTTGTGGGAAAACTGTCTACCTTTGGTAAAAGTCTTCACATACACAATGATAGTCCCGAAAAATGATTAGAAACATGTAAGAAACACTTGAAATGCTGGTACATAGAGCCGTTCTATCTTTATGTTCATGTTCAATCACGGAGATTAGAGATAGAATGCTGCGTAATGACGAGAGTACAGATAATGTTTACCATTCTGGCTACTTTAGATGATGTATTTCCGAAGAATGTGCTTTCAAAAATTAAGAATAGCAGTTTATAAAGCTAGACTATGGGTATGAAGCTGATAAATGAAGAGAATACTGTTTATATTTACAGGTGATTCTCATTAGACTGTTGTTTTCTGAATGACTCAATTGAAACCTTGAAGATTCCTGTGTATAATTCTAGGAAAACTGTCTACTTTTGGTAAAATGCTTAACATACACAATGATAGTCAAGAGAAATGATGAGAAACATGTAAGAAACACTTGAAATGCTGGTACATAGAGCCGTTCTATCTTTATTTTCATGTTCAATCAGGGAGATTATAGATAGAATGCTAAGAAATGACGAGAATACCAATAATGTTTACCATTCTGGCTACTTTAGATGATGTATTTCCAAAGAATGTGCTTTCAAACATTAAGAATTTCCATTTATAAAGCTCAGAATATGTGTGAAGCTGATAAATGAAGAGAATGCGATTTATATTTACAACTGAGGCTGAATTGCCTGGCGTTTTCTGAATGGCACAATTTAAATCTTAAAGATTCCTGTGTATACTACTAGGAAAACTGTCTACTTTTGGTAAAACTCTTAAAATACACAATGATAGTCCCGGAAATGATTAGAAACATGTAAGAAACACTTTAAATAGGGGTAAATGGAGCCGTTCTATCCTGATGGCCTACTTCAATCACCAAGATTAGAGGTAGAAAACTCTCAATAAAGAGAGTAATGATAATGTTTACAATTCCGGCTACTCTAGATGGTGTTTTTCCAAAGAAAGTGCTTCCAATATTAAGAATTGCTGTTTTCAAAGGTCAGAATATGTGTATGAGGCTGATAAGTTAAGAGAATACTGTTTCTATTTACAATTATGGCTGAATTGCCTGGCATTTTCTTAATGACAAAGTTTACATCCTGAAGATTCATGTATCTACTTCTGGGAAAATGTCTAATTTTGGTACAACTCTTAAAATACAGTAGAATAGTCCCGGGAAGTGATTAGAAACATGTAAGAAACACTTGAAATGCTGTTAAATAGAGCCGTTCTATCTTTATGGCCTAGTTCAATCACTGAGATGAGAGGTAAAAAACTCTCAACTGAGGAGAGTAATGATGAAGTTTACAATTGCGGCTACTCTACATGTTGTTTTTCCACGGAAAGTGTTTTCAAACATTAAGAATTGCTGTTTATAAAGCTCAGAATATGTATGAAGCTGATAAATAAAGAGAATACTGTTTATATTTACAGGTGATTCTGATTAGACTGGCGTTTTCTGAATGACTCAATTGAAACCTTGAAGATTCCCGTGTATACTTCTAGGAAAACTGTCTACTTTTGCTAAAACGTTTAGCATACACAATGATAGTCACGAGAAATGATTAGAAACATGTAAGAAACACTTGAAATGCTGGTACATAGAGCCGTTCTATCTTTATTTTCATGTTCAATCACGGACATTAGAGATAGAATGCTAAGAAATGAGGAGAATACAGATAATGTTTACCATTCTGGCTACTTTAGGTGATGTATTTCCGAAGAATGTGCTTTCAAACATTAAGAATTTCCATTTATAAAGCTCAGAATATGTGTGAAGCTGATAAATGAAGAGAATGCTGTTTATATTTACAGGTGATTATGATTAGACTGGCGTTTACTGAATGACTCAATTTAAACCTTGAAGATTCCTGTAAATAGTTGTGGGAAAACTGTCTACCTTTGGTAAAAGTCTTCACATACACAATGATAGTCCCGAAAAATGATTAGAAACATGTAAGAAACACTTGAAATGCTGGTACATAGAGCCGTTCTATCTTTATGTTCATGTTCAATCACGGAGATTAGAGATAGAATGCTGCGTAATGACGAGAGTACAGATAATGTTTACCATTCTGGCTACTTTAGATGATGTATTTCCGAAGAATGTGCTTTCAAAAATTAAGAATAGCAGTTTATAAAGCTAGACTATGGGTATGAAGCTGATAAATGAAGAGAATACTGTTTATATTTACAGGTGATTCTCATTAGACTGTTGTTTTCTGAATGACTCAATTGAAACCTTGAAGATTCCTGTGTATAATTCTAGGAAAACTGTCTACTTTTGGTAAAATGCTTAACATACACAATGATAGTCAAGAGAAATGATGAGAAACATGTAAGAAACACTTGAAATGCTGGTACATAGAGCCGTTCTATCTTTATTTTCATGTTCAATCAGGGAGATTATAGATAGAATGCTAAGAAATGACGAGAATACCAATAATGTTTACCATTCTGGCTACTTTAGATGATGTATTTCCAAAGAATGTGCTTTCAAACATTAAGAATTTCCATTTATAAAGCTCAGAATATGTGTGAAGCTGATAAATGAAGAGAATGCGATTTATATTTACAACTGAGGCTGAATTGCCTGGCGTTTTCTGAATGGCACAATTTAAATCTTAAAGATTCCTGTGTATACTACTAGGAAAACTGTCTACTTTTGGTAAAACTCTTAAAATACACAATGATAGTCCCGGAAATGATTAGAAACATGTAAGAAACACTTTAAATAGGGGTAAATGGAGCCGTTCTATCCTGATGGCCTACTTCAATCACCAAGATTAGAGGTAGAAAACTCTCAATAAAGAGAGTAATGATAATGTTTACAATTCCGGCTACTCTAGATGGTGTTTTTCCAAAGAAAGTGCTTCCAATATTAAGAATTGCTGTTTTCAAAGGTCAGAATATGTGTATGAGGCTGATAAGTTAAGAGAATACTGTTTATATTTACAATTATGGCTGAATTGCCTGGCATTTTCTTAATGACAAAGTTTACATCCTGAAGATTCATGTATCTACTTCTGGGAAAATGTCTAATTTTGGTACAACTCTTAAAATACAGTAGAATAGTCCCGGGAAGTGATTAGAAACATGTAAGAAACACTTGAAATGCTGTTAAATAGAGCCGTTCTATCTTTATGGCCTAGTTCAATCACTGAGATGAGAGGTAAAAAACTCTCAACTGAGGAGAGTAATGATGAAGTTTACAATTGCGGCTACTCTACATGTTGTTTTTCCACGGAAAGTGTTTTCAAACATTAAGAATTGCTGTTTATAAAGCTCAGAATATGTATGAAGCTGATAAATAAAGAGAATACTGTTTATATTTACAGGTGATTCTGATTAGACTGGCGTTTTCTGAATGACTCAATTGAAACCTTGAAGATTCCCGTGTATACTTCTAGGAAAACTGTCTACTTTTGCTAAAACGTTTAGCATACACAATGATAGTCACGAGAAATGATTAGAAACATGTAAAAAACACTTGAAATGCTGGTACATAGAGCCGTTCTATCTTTATTTTCATGTTCAATCACGGACATTAGAGATAGAATGCTAAGAAATGAGGAGAATACAGATAATGTTTACCATTCTGGCTACTTTAGGTGATGTATTTCCGAAGAATGTGCTTTCAAACATTAAGAATTTCCATTTATAAAGCTCAGAATATGTGTGAAGCTGATAAATGAAGAGAATGCTGTTTATATTTACAGGTGACTATGATTAGACTGGCGTTTACTGAATGACTCAATTTAAACCTTGAAGATTCCTGTAAATAGTTGTGGGAAAACTGTCTACCTATGGTAAAACTCTTCACATACACAATGATAGTCCCGAAAAATGATTAGAAACATGTAAGAAACACTTGAAATGCTGGTACATAGAGCCGTTCTATCTTTATGTTCATGTTCAATCACGGAGATTAGAGATAGAATGCTGCGTAATGACGAGAGTACAGATAATGTTTACCATTCTGGCTACTTTAGAGATGTATTTCCGAAGAATGTGCTTTCAAAAATTAAGAATAGCAGTTTATAAAGCTAGACTATGGGTATGAAGCTGATAAATGAAGAGAATACTGTTTATATTTACAGGTGATTCTCATTAGACTGTTGTTTTCTGAATGACTCAATTGAAACCTTGAAGATTCCTGTGTATACTTCTAGGAAAACTGTCTACTTTTGGTAAAATGCTTAACATACACAATGATAGTCAAGAGAAATGATGAGAAACATGTAAGAAACACTTGAAATGCTGGTACATAGAGCCATTCTATCTTTATTTTCATGTTCAATCACGGAGATTATAGATAGAATGCTAAGAAATGACGAGAATACAGATAATGTTTACCATTCTGGCTACTTTAGATGATGTATTTCCAAAGAATGTGCTTTCAAACATTAAGAATTTCCATTTATAAAGCTCAGAATATGTGTGAAGCTGATAAATGAAGAGAATACGATTTATATTTACAACTGAGGCTGAATTGCCTGGCGTTTTCTGAATGGCACAATTTAAATCTTAAAGATTGCTGTGTATACTATTAGGAAAACTGTCTACTTTTGGTGACTCTTAAAATACACAATGATAGTCCCGGAAATGATTAGAAACATGTAAGAAACACTTTAAATAGGGGTAAATGGAGCCGTTCTATCCTGATGGCCTACTTCAATCACCGAGATTAGAGGTAGAAAACTCTCAATAAAGAGAGTAATGATAATGTTTACAATTCCGGCTACTCTAGATGGTGTTTTTCCAAAGAAAGTGCTTCCAATATTAAGAATTGCTGTTTTCAAAGGTCAGAATATGTGTATGAGGCTGATAAGTTAAGAGAATACTGTTTCTATTTACAATTATGGCTGAATTGCCTGGCATTTTCTTAATGACAAAGTTTACATCCTGAAGATTCATGTATCTACTTCTGGGAAAATGTCTAATTTTGGTACAACTCTTAAAATACAGTAGAATAGTCCCGGGAAGTGATTAGAAACATGTAAGAAACACTTGAAATGCTGTTAAATAGAGCCGTTCTATCTTTATGGCCTAGTTCAATCACTGAGATGAGAGGTAAAAAACTCTCAACTGAGGAGAGTAATGATGAAGTTTACAATTGCGGCTACTCTACATGTTGTTTTTCCACGGAAAGTGTTTTCAAACATTAAGAATTGCTGTTTATAAAGCTCAGAATATGTATGAAGCTGATAAATAAAGAGAATACTGTTTATATTTACAGGTGATTCTGATTAGACTGGCGTTTTCTGAATGACTCAATTGAAACCTTGAAGATTCCCGTGTATACTTCTAGGAAAACTGTCTACTTTTGCTAAAACGTTTAGCATACACAATGATAGTCACGAGAAATGATTAGAAACATGTAAGAAACACTTGAAATGCTGGTACATAGAGCCGTTCTATCTTTATTTTCATGTTCAATCACGGACATTAGAGATAGAATGCTAAGAAATGAGGAGAATACAGATAATGTTTACCATTCTGGCTACTTTAGGTGATGTATTTCCGAAGAATGTGCTTTCAAACATTAAGAATTTCCATTTATAAAGCTCAGAATATGTGTGAAGCTGATAAATGAAGAGAATGCTGTTTATATTTACAGGTGACTATGATTAGACTGGCGTTTACTGAATGACTCAATTTAAACCTTGAAGATTCCTGTAAATAGTTGTGGGAAAACTGTCTACCTATGGTAAAACTCTTCACATACACAATGATAGTCCCGAAAAATGATTAGAAACATGTAAGAAACACTTGAAATGCTGGTACATAGAGCCGTTCTATCTTTATGTTCATGTTCAATCACGGAGATTAGAGATAGAATGCTGCGTAATGACGAGAGTACAGATAATGTTTACCATTCTGGCTACTTTAGAGATGTATTTCCGAAGAATGTGCTTTCAAAAATTAAGAATAGCAGTTTATAAAGCTAGACTATGGGTATGAAGCTGATACATGAAGAGAATACTGTTTATATTTACAGGTGATTCTCATTAGACTGTTGTTTTCTGAATGACTCAATTGAAACCTTGAAGATTCCTGTGTATAATTCTAGGAAAACTGTCTACTTTTGGTAAAATGCTTAACATACACAATGATAGTCAAGAGAAATGATGAGAAACATGTAAGAAACACTTGAAATGCTGGTACATAGAGCCGTTCTATCTTTATTTTCATGTTCAATCAGGGAGATTATAGATAGAATGCTAAGAAATGACGAGAATACCAATAATGTTTACCATTCTGGCTACTTTAGATGATGTATTTCCAAAGAATGTGCTTTCAAACATTAAGAATTTCCATTTATAAAGCTCAGAATATGTGTGAAGCTGATAAATGAAGAGAATGCGATTTATATTTACAACTGAGGCTGAATTGCCTGGCGTTTTCTGAATGGCACAATTTAAATCTTAAAGATTCCTGTGTATACTACTAGGAAAACTGTCTACTTTTGGTAAAACTCTTAAAATACACAATGATAGTCCCGGAAATGATTAGAAACATGTAAGAAACACTTTAAATAGGGGTAAATGGAGCCGTTCTATCCTGATGGCCTACTTCAATCACCAAGATTAGAGGTAGAAAACTCTCAATAAAGAGAGTAATGATAATGTTTACAATTCCGGCTACTCTAGATGGTGTTTTTCCAAAGAAAGTGCTTCCAATATTAAGAATTGCTGTTTTCAAAGGTCAGAATATGTGTATGAGGCTGATAAGTTAAGAGAATACTGTTTATATTTACAATTATGGCTGAATTGCCTGGCATTTTCTTAATGACAAAGTTTACATCCTGAAGATTCATGTATCTACTTCTGGGAAAATGTCTAATTTTGGTACAACTCTTAAAATACAGTAGAATAGTCCCGGGAAGTGATTAGAAACATGTAAGAAACACTTGAAATGCTGTTAAATAGAGCCGTTCTATCTTTATGGCCTAGTTCAATCACTGAGATGAGAGGTAAAAAACTCTCAACTGAGGAGAGTAATGATGAAGTTTACAATTGCGGCTACTCTACATGTTGTTTTTCCACGGAAAGTGTTTTCAAACATTAAGAATTGCTGTTTATAAAGCTCAGAATATGTATGAAGCTGATAAATAAAGAGAATACTGTTTATATTTACAGGTGATTCTGATTAGACTGGCGTTTTCTGAATGACTCAATTGAAACCTTGAAGATTCCCGTGTATACTTCTAGGAAAACTGTCTACTTTTGCTAAAACGTTTAGCATACACAATGATAGTCACGAGAAATGATTAGAAACATGTAAAAAACACTTGAAATGCTGGTACATAGAGCCGTTCTATCTTTATTTTCATGTTCAATCACGGACATTAGAGATAGAATGCTAAGAAATGAGGAGAATACAGATAATGTTTACCATTCTGGCTACTTTAGGTGATGTATTTCCGAAGAATGTGCTTTCAAACATTAAGAATTTCCATTTATAAAGCTCAGAATATGTGTGAAGCTGATAAATGAAGAGAATGCTGTTTATATTTACAGGTGACTATGATTAGACTGGCGTTTACTGAATGACTCAATTTAAACCTTGAAGATTCCTGTAAATAGTTGTGGGAAAACTGTCTACCTATGGTAAAACTCTTCACATACACAATGATAGTCCCGAAAAATGATTAGAAACATGTAAGAAACACTTGAAATGCTGGTACATAGAGCCGTTCTATCTTTATGTTCATGTTCAATCACGGAGATTAGAGATAGAATGCTGCGTAATGACGAGAGTACAGATAATGTTTACCATTCTGGCTACTTTAGAGATGTATTTCCGAAGAATGTGCTTTCAAAAATTAAGAATAGCAGTTTATAAAGCTAGACTATGGGTATGAAGCTGATAAATGAAGAGAATACTGTTTATATTTACAGGTGATTCTCATTAGACTGTTGTTTTCTGAATGACTCAATTGAAACCTTGAAGATTCCTGTGTATACTTCTAGGAAAACTGTCTACTTTTGGTAAAATGCTTAACATACACAATGATAGTCAAGAGAAATGATGAGAAACATGTAAGAAACACTTGAAATGCTGGTACATAGAGCCATTCTATCTTTATTTTCATGTTCAATCACGGAGATTATAGATAGAATGCTAAGAAATGACGAGAATACAGATAATGTTTACCATTCTGGCTACTTTAGATGATGTATTTCCAAAGAATGTGCTTTCAAACATTAAGAATTTCCATTTATAAAGCTCAGAATATGTGTGAAGCTGATAAATGAAGAGAATACGATTTATATTTACAACTGAGGCTGAATTGCCTGGCGTTTTCTGAATGGCACAATTTAAATCTTAAAGATTGCTGTGTATACTATTAGGAAAACTGTCTACTTTTGGTGACTCTTAAAATACACAATGATAGTCCCGGAAATGATTAGAAACATGTAAGAAACACTTTAAATAGGGGTAAATGGAGCCGTTCTATCCTGATGGCCTACTTCAATCACCGAGATTAGAGGTAGAAAACTCTCAATAAAGAGAGTAATGATAATGTTTACAATTCCGGCTACTCTAGATGGTGTTTTTCCAAAGAAAGTGCTTCCAATATTAAGAATTGCTGTTTTCAAAGGTCAGAATATGTGTATGAGGCTGATAAGTTAAGAGAATACTGTTTCTATTTACAATTATGGCTGAATTGCCTGGCATTTTCTTAATGACAAAGTTTACATCCTGAAGATTCATGTATCTACTTCTGGGAAAATGTCTAATTTTGGTACAACTCTTAAAATACAGTAGAATAGTCCCGGGAAGTGATTAGAAACATGTAAGAAACACTTGAAATGCTGTTAAATAGAGCCGTTCTATCTTTATGGCCTAGTTCAATCACTGAGATGAGAGGTAAAAAACTCTCAACTGAGGAGAGTAATGATGAAGTTTACAATTGCGGCTACTCTACATGTTGTTTTTCCACGGAAAGTGTTTTCAAACATTAAGAATTGCTGTTTATAAAGCTCAGAATATGTATGAAGCTGATAAATAAAGAGAATACTGTTTATATTTACAGGTGATTCTGATTAGACTGGCGTTTTCTGAATGACTCAATTGAAACCTTGAAGATTCCCGTGTATACTTCTAGGAAAACTGTCTACTTTTGCTAAAACGTTTAGCATACACAATGATAGTCACGAGAAATGATTAGAAACATGTAAGAAACACTTGAAATGCTGGTACATAGAGCCGTTCTATCTTTATTTTCATGTTCAATCACGGACATTAGAGATAGAATGCTAAGAAATGAGGAGAATACAGATAATGTTTACCATTCTGGCTACTTTAGGTGATGTATTTCCGAAGAATGTGCTTTCAAACATTAAGAATTTCCATTTATAAAGCTCAGAATATGTGTGAAGCTGATAAATGAAGAGAATGCTGTTTATATTTACAGGTGACTATGATTAGACTGGCGTTTACTGAATGACTCAATTTAAACCTTGAAGATTCCTGTAAATAGTTGTGGGAAAACTGTCTACCTTTGGTAAAAGTCTTCACATACACAATGATAGTCCCGAAAAATGATTAGAAACATGTAAGAAACACTTGAAATGCTGGTACATAGAGCCGTTCTATCTTTATGTTCATGTTCAATCACGGAGATTAGAGATAGAATGCTGCGTAATGACGAGAGTACAGATAATGTTTACCATTCTGGCTACTTTAGATGATGTATTTCCGAAGAATGTGCTTTCAAAAATTAAGAATAGCAGTTTATAAAGCTAGACTATGGGTATGAAGCTGATAAATGAAGAGAATACTGTTTATATTTACAGGTGATTCTCATTAGACTGTTGTTTTCTGAATGACTCAATTGAAACCTTGAAGATTCCTGTGTATAATTCTAGGAAAACTGTCTACTTTTGGTAAAATGCTTAACATACACAATGATAGTCAAGAGAAATGATGAGAAACATGTAAGAAACACTTGAAATGCTGGTACATAGAGCCGTTCTATCTTTATTTTCATGTTCAATCAGGGAGATTATAGATAGAATGCTAAGAAATGACGAGAATACCAATAATGTTTACCATTCTGGCTACTTTAGATGATGTATTTCCAAAGAATGTGCTTTCAAACATTAAGAATTTCCATTTATAGAGCTCAGAATATGTGTGAAGCTGATAAATGAAGAGAATGCGATTTATATTTACAACTGAGGCTGAATTGCCTGGCGTTTTCTGAATGGCACAATTTAAATCTTAAAGATTCCTGTGTATACTACTAGGAAAACTGTCTACTTTTGGTAAAACTCTTAAAATACACAATGATAGTCCCGGAAATGATTAGAAACATGTAAGAAACACTTTAAATAGGGGTAAATGGAGCCGTTCTATCCTGATGGCCTACTTCAATCACCAAGATTAGAGGTAGAAAACTCTCAATAAAGAGAGTAATGATAATGTTTACAATTCCGGCTACTCTAGATGGTGTTTTTCCAAAGAAAGTGCTTCCAATATTAAGAATTGCTGTTTTCAAAGGTCAGAATATGTGTATGAGGCTGATAAGTTAAGAGAATACTGTTTATATTTACAATTATGGCTGAATTGCCTGGCATTTTCTTAATGACAAAGTTTACATCCTGAAGATTCATGTATCTACTTCTGGGAAAATGTCTAATTTTGGTACAACTCTTAAAATACAGTAGAATAGTCCCGGGAAGTGATTAGCAACCTGTAAGAAACACTTGAAATGCTGTTAAATAGAGCCGTTCTATCTTTATGGCCTAGTTCAATCACTGAGATGAGAGGTAAAAAACTCTCAACTGAGGAGAGTAATGATGAAGTTTACAATTGCGGCTACTCTAGATGTTGTTTTTCCACGGAAAGTGTTTTCAAACATTAAGAATTGCTGTTTATAAAGCTCAGAATATGTATGAAGCTGATAAATAAAGAGAATACTGTTTATATTTACAGGTGACTCTGATTAGACTGGCGTTTTCTGAATGACTCAATTGAAACCTTGAAGATTCCCGTGTATACTTCTACGAAAACTGTCTAATTTTGCTAAAACGTTTAGCATACACAATGATAGTCACGAGAAATGATTAGAAACATGTAAGAAACACTTGAAATGCTGGTACATAGAGCCGTTCTATCTTTATTTTCATGTTCAATCACGGACATTAGAGATAGAATGCTAAGAAATGAGGAGAATACAGATAATGCTTACCATTCTGGCTACTTTAGGTGATGTATTTCCGAAGAATGTGCTTTCAAACATTAAGAATTTCCATTTATAAAGCTCAGAATATGTGTGAAGCTGATAAATGAAGAGAATGCTGTTTATATTTACAGGTGACTATGATTAGACTGGCGTTGACTGAATGACTCAATTTAAACCTTGAAGATTCCTGTAAATAGTTGTGGGAAAACTGTCTACCTTTGGTAAAACTCTTCACATACACAATGATAGTCCCGAAAAATGATTAGAAACATGTAAGAAACACTTGAAATGCTGGTACATAGAGCCGTTCTATCTTTATGTTCATGTTCAATCACGGAGATTAGAGATAGAATGCTGCGTAATGACGAGAGTACAGATAATGTTTACCATTCTGGCTATTTAGATGATGTATTTCCGAAGAATGTGCTTTCAAAAATTAAGAATAGCAGTTTATAAAGCTAGACTATGTGTATGAAGCTGATAAATGAAGAGAATACTGTTTATATTTACAGGTGAATATGATTAGACTGGCGTTTACTGCATGACTCAATTTAAACCTTGAAGATTCCTGTAAATAGTTGTAGGGAAACTGTCTACCTTTGGTAAAACTCTTCACATACACAATGATAGTCCCGAAAAATGATTACAAACATGTAAGAAACACTTGAAATGCTGGTACATAGAGCCGTTCTATCTTTATTTTCATGTTCAATCACGGAGATTATAGATAGAATGCTAAGAAATGACGAGAATACAGATAATGTTTACCATTCTGGCTACTTTAGATGATGTATTTCCAAAGAATGTGCTTTCAAACATTAAGAATTTCCATTTATAAAGCTCAGAATATGTGTGTAGCTGATAAATGAAGAGAATACGATTTATATTTACAACTGAGGCTGAATTGCCTGGCGTTTTCTGAATGGCACAATTTAAATCTTAAAAATTCCTGTGTATACTATTAGGAAAACTGTCTACTTTTGGTGACTCTTAAAATACACAATGATAGTCCCGGAAATGATTAGAAACATGTAAGAAACACTTTAAATAGGGGTAAATGGAGACGTTCTATCCTGATGGCCTACTTCAATCACCGAGATTAGAGGTAGAAAACTCTCAATAAAGAGAGTAATGGTAATGTTTACAATTCCGGCTACTCTAGATGGTGTTTTTCCAAAGAAAGTGCTTCCAATATTAAGAATTGCTGTTTTCAAAGGTCAGAATATGTGTATGAGGCTGATAAGTTAAGAGAATACTGTTTATATTTACAATTATGGCTGAATTGCCTGGCATTTTCTTAATGGCAAAGTTTACATCCTGAAGATTCATGTATCTACTTCTGGGAAAATGTCTAATTTTGGCACAACTCTTAAAATACAGTAGAATAGTCCCGGGAAGTGATTAGAAACATGTAAGAAACACTTGAAATGCTGTTAAATAGAGCCGTTCTATCTTTATGGCCTAGTTCAATCACTGAGATGAGAGGTAAAAAACTCTCAACTGAGGAGAGTAAAGATGAAGTTTACAATTGCGGCTACTCTACATGTTGTTTTTCCACGGAAAGTGTTTTCAAACATTAAGAATTGCTGTTTATAAAGCTCAGAATATGTATGAAGCTGATAAATAAAGAGAATACTGTTTATATTTACAGGTGATTCTGATTAGATTGGCGTTTTCTGAATGACTCAATTGAAACCTTGAAGATTCCCGTGTATACTTCTAGGAAAACTGTCTAATTTTGCTAAAACGTTTAGCATACACAATGATAGTCACGAGAAATGATTAGAAACATGTAAGAAACACTTGAAATGCTGGTACATAGAGCCGTTCTATCTTTATGTTCATGTTCAATCACGGAGATTAGAGATAGAATGCTGCGTAATGACGAGAGTACAGATAATGTTTACCATTCTGGCTATTTAGATGATGTATTTCCGAAGAATGTGCTTTCAAAAATTAAGAATAGCAGTTTATAAAGCTAGACTATGGGTATGAAGCTGATAAATGAAGAGAATACTGTTTATATTTACAGGTGAATATGATTAGACTGGCGTTTACTGCATGACTCAATTTAAACCTTGAAGATTCCTGTAAATAGTTGTAGGGAAACTGTCTACCTTTGGTAAAACTCTTCACATACACAATGATAGTCCCGAAAAATGATTACAAACATGTAAGAAACACTTGAAATGCTGGTACATAGAGCCGTTCTATCTTTATTTTCATGTTCAATCACGGAGATTATAGATAGAATGCTAAGAAATGACGAGAATACAGATAATGTTTACCATTCTGGCTACTTTAGATGATGTATTTCCAAAGAATGTGCTTTCAAACATTAAGAATTTCCATTTATAAAGCTCAGAATATGTGTGTAGCTGATAAATGAAGAGAATACGATTTATATTTACAACTGAGGCTGAATTGCCTGGCGTTTTCTGAATGGCACAATTTAAATCTTAAAAATTCCTGTGTATACTATTAGGAAAACTGTCTACTTTTGGTGACTCTTAAAATACACAATGATAGTCCCGGAAATGATTAGAAACATGTAAGAAACACTTTAAATAGGGGTAAATGGAGCCGTTCTATCCTGATGGCCTACTTCAATCACCGAGATTAGAGGTAGAAAACTCTCAATAAAGAGAGTAATGGTAATGTTTACAATTCCGGCTACTCTAGATGGTGTTTTTCCAAAGAAAGTGCTTCCAATATTAAGAATTGCTGTTTTCAAAGGTCAGAATATGTGTATGAGGCTGATAAGTTAAGAGAATACTGTTTATATTTACAATTATGGCTGAATTGCCTGGCATTTTCTTAATGGCAAAGTTTACATCCTGAAGATTCATGTATCTACTTCTGGGAAAATGTCTAATTTTGGTACAACTCTTAAAATACAGTAGAATAGTCCCGGGAAGTGATTAGAAACATGTAAGAAACACTTGAAATGCTGTTAAATAGAGCCGTTCTATCTTTATGGCCTAGTTCAATCACTGAGATGAGAGGTAAAAAACTCTCAACTGAGGAGAGTAAAGATGAAGTTTACAATTGCGGCTACTCTACATGTTGTTTTTCCACGGAAAGTGTTTTCAAACATTAAGAATTGCTGTTTATAAAGCTCAGAATATGTATGAAGCTGATAAATAAAGAGAATACTGTTTATATTTACAGGTGATTCTGATTAGACTGGCGTTTTCTGAATGACTCAATTGAAACCTTGAAGATTCCCGTGTATACTTCTAGGAAAACTGTCTAATTTTGCTAAAACGTTTAGCATACACAATGATAGTCACGAGAAATGATTAGAAACATGTAAGAAACACTTGAAATGCTGGTACATAGAGCCGTTCTATCTTTATTTTCATGTTCAATCACGGACATTAGAGATAGAATGCTAAGAAATGAGGAGAATACAGATAATGCTTACCATTCTGGCTACTTTAGGTGATGTATTTCCGAAGAATGTGCTTTCAAACATTAAGAATTTCCATTTATAAAGCTCAGAATATGTGTGAAGCTGATAAATGAAGAGAATGCTGTTTATATTTACAGGTGATTCTCATTAGACTGTTGTTTTCTGAATGACTCAATTGAAACCTTGAAGATTCCTGTGTATACTTCTAGGAAAACTGTCTACTTTTGGTAAAATGCTTAACATACACAATGATAGTCAAGAGAAATGATGAGAAACATGTAAGAAACACTTTAAATAGGGGTAAATGGATCCGTTCTATCCTGATGGCCTACTTCAATCACCGAGATTAGAGGTAGAAAACTCTCAATAAAGAGAGTAATGATAATGTTTACAATTCCGGCTAATCTAGATGGTGTTTTTCCAAAGAAAGTGCTTCCAATATTAAGAATTGCTGTTTTCAAAGGTCAGAATATGTGTATGAGGCTGATAAGTTAAGAGAATACTGTTTATATTTACAATTATGGCTGAATTGCCTGGCATTTTCTTAATGACAAAGTTTACATCCTGAAGATTCATGTATCTACTTCTGGGAAAATGTCTAATTTTGGTACAACTCTTAAAATACAGTAGAATAGTCCCGGGAAGTGATTAGAAACATGTAAGAAACACTTGAAATGCTGTTAAATAGAGCCGTTCTATCTTTATGGCCTAGTTCAATCACTGAGATGAGAGGTAAAAAACTCTCAACTGAGGAGAGTAATGATGAAATTTACAATTGCGGCTACTCTACATGTTGTTTTTCCACGGAAAGTGTTTTCAAACATTAAGAATTGCTGTTTATAAAGCTCAGAATATGTATGAAGCTGATAAATAAAGAGAATACTGTTTATATTTACAGGTGATTCTGATTAGACTGGCGTTTTCTGAATGACTCAATTGAAACCTTGAAGATTCCCGTGTATACTTCTAGGAAAACTGTCTACTTTTGCTAAAACGTTTAGCATACACAATGATAGTCACGAGAAATGATTAGAAACATGTAAGAAACACTTGAAATGCTGGTACATAGAGCCGTTCTATCTTTATGTTCATGTTCAATCACGGAGATTAGAGATAGAATGCTGCGTAATGACGAGAGTACAGATAATGTTTACCATTCTGGCTACTTTAGATGATGTATTTCCGAAGAATGTGCTTTCAAAAATTAAGAATAGCAGTTTATAAAGCTAGACTATGGGTATGAAGCTGATAAATGAAGAGAATACTGTTTATATTTACAGGTGACTATGATTAGACTGGCGTTTACTGCATGACTCAATTTAAACCTTGAAGATTCCTGTAAATAGTTGTAGGGAAACTGTCTACCTTTGGTAAAACTCTTCACATACACAATGATAGTCCCGAAAAATGATTAGAAACATGTAAGAAACACTTGAAATGCTGGTACATAGAGCCGTTCTATCTTTATTTTCATGTTCAATCACGGAGATTATAGATAGAATGCTAAGAAATGACGAGAATACAGATAATGTTTACCATTCTGGCTACCTTAGATGATGTATTTCCAAAGAATGTGCTTTCAAACATTAAGAATTTCCATTTATAAAGCTCAGAATATGTGTGAAGCTGATAAATGAAGAGAATACGATTTATATTTACAACTGAGGCTGAATTGCCTGGCGTTTTCTGAATGGCACAATTTAAATCTTAAAGATTCCTGTGTATAATACTAGGAAAACTGTCTACTTTTGGTAAAACTCTTAAAATACACAATGATAGTCCCGGAAATGATTAGAAACATGTAAGAAACACTTTAAATAGGGGTAAATGGAGCCGTTCTATCCTGATGGCCTAGTTCAATCACGGAGATTAGAGGTAGAAAACTCTCAATAAAGAGAGTAATGATAATGTTTACAATTCCGGCTACTCTAGATGGTGTTTTTCCAAAGAAAGTGCTTCCAATATTAAGAATTGCTGTTTTCAAAGGTCAGAATATGTGTATGAGGCTGATAAGTTAAGAGAATACTGTTTATATTTACAATTATGGCTGAATTGCCTGGCATTTTCTTAATGACAAAGTTTACATCCTGAAGATTCATGTATCTACTTCTGGGAAAATGTCTAATTTTGGTACAACTCTTAAAATAGAGTAGAATAGTCCCGGGAAGTGATTAGAAACATGTAAGAAACACTTGAAATGCTGTTAAATAGAGCCGTTCTATCTTTATGGCCTAGTTCAATCACTGAGATGAGAGGTAAAAAACTCTCAACTGAGGAGAGTAATGATGAAGTTTACAATTGCGGCTACACTAGATGTTGTTTTTCAACGGAAAGTGTTTTCAAACATTAAGAATTGCTGTTTATAAAGCTCAGAATATGTATGAAGCTGATAAATAAAGAGAATACTGTTTATATTTACAGGTGATTCTGATTAGACTGGCGTTTTCTGAAAGACTCAATTGAAACCTTGAAGATTCCCGTGTATACTTATAGGAAAACTGTCTACTTTTGTTAAAACTCTTAGCATACACAATGATAGTCCCGAGAAATGATTAGAAACATGTAAGAAACACTTGAAATGCTGGTACATAGAGCCGTTCTATCTTTATTTTCATGTTCAATCACGGACATTAGAGATAGAATGCTAAGAAATGACGAGAATACCAATAATGTTTACCATTCTGGCTACTTTAGGTGATGTATTTCGAAGAATGTGCGTTCAAACATTAAGAATTTCCATTTATAAAGCTCAGAATATGTGTGAAGCTGATAAATGAAGAGAATGCTGTTTATATTTACAGGTGACTATGATTAGACTGGCGTTTACTGATTGACTCAATTTAAACCTTGAAGATTCCTGTAAATAGTTGTAGGAAAACTGTCTACCTTTGGTAAAACTCTTCACATACACAATGATAGTCCTGAAAAATGATTAATAACATGTAAGAAACACTTGAAATGCTGGTACATAGAGCCGTTCTATCTTTATTTTCATGTTCAATCACGGAGATTATAGATAGAATGCTAAGAAATGACGAGAATACAGATAATGTTTACCATTCTGGCTACTTTAGATGATGTATTTCCAAAGAATGTGCTTTCAAACATTAAGAATTTCCATTTATAAAGCTCAGAATATGTGTGAAGCTGATAAATGAAGAGAATACGATTTATATTTACAACTGAGGCTGAATTGCCTGGCGTTTTCTGAATGGCACAATTTAAATCTTAAAGATTCCTGTGTATAATACTAGGAAAACTGTCTACTTTTGGTAAAACTCTTAAAATACACAATGATAGTCCCGGAAATGATTAGAAACATGTAAGAAACACTTTAAATAGGGGTAAATGGAGCCGTTCTATCCTGATGGCCTACTTCAATCACCGAGATTAGAGGTAGAAAACTCTCAATAAAGAGAGTAATGATAATGTTTACAATTCCGGCTACTCTAGATGGTGTTTTTCCAAAGAAAGTGCTTCCAATATTAAGAATTGCTGTTTTCAAAGGTCAGAATATGTGTATGAGGCTGATAAGTTAAGAGAATACTGTTTATATTTACAATTATGGCTGAATTGCCTGGGATTTTCTTAATGACAAAGTTTACATCCTGAAGATTCATGTATCTACTTCTGGGAAAATGTCTAATTTTGGTACAACTCTTAAAATACAGTAGAATAGTCCCGGGAAGTGATTAGAAACATGTAAGAAAAACTTGAAATGCTGTTAAATAGAGCCGTTCTATCTTTATGGCCTAGTTCAATCACTGAGATGAGAGGTAAAAAACTCTCAACTGAGGAGAGTAATGATGAAGTTTACAATTGCGGCTACTCTAGATGTTGTTTTTCCACGGAAAGTGTTTTCAAACATTAAGAATTGCTGTTTATAAAGCTCAGAATATGTATGAAGCTGATAAATAAAGAGAATACTGTTTATATTTACAGGTGATTCTGATTAGACTGGCGTTTTCTGAATGACTCAATTGAAACCTTGAAGATTCTTGTAAATAGTTGTAGGGAAACTGTCTACCTTTGGTAAAACTCTTCACATACACAATGATAGTCCCGAAAAATGATTAGAAACATGTAAGAAACACTTGAAATGCTGGTACATAGAGCCGTTCTATCTTTATTTTCATGTTCAATCACGGAGATTATAGATAGAATGCTAAGAAATGACGAGAATACAGATAATGTTTACCATTCTGGCTACTTTAGATGATGTATTTCCAAAGAATGTGCTTTCAAACATTAAGAATTTCCATTTATAAAGCTCAGAATATGTGTGAAGCTGATAAATGAAGAGAATACGATTTATATTTACAACTGAGGCTGAATTGCCTGGCATTTTCTGAATGGCACAATTTAAATCTTAAAGATTCCTGTGGATACTATTAGGAAAACTGTCTACTTTTGGTAAAACTCTTAAAATACACAATGATAGTCCCGGAAATGATTAGAAACATGTAAGAAACACTTTAAATAGGGGTAAATGGAGCCGTTCTATCCTGATGGCCTACTTCAATCACCGAGATTAGAGGTAGAAAACTCTCAATAAAGAGAGTAATGATAATGTTTACAATTCCGGCTAATCTAGATGGTGTTTTTCCAAAGAAAGTGCTTCCAATATTAAGAATTGCTGTTTTCAAAGGTCAGAATATGTGTATGAGGCTGATAAGTTAAGAGAATACTGTTTATATTTACAATTATGGCTGAATTGCCTGGCATTTTCTTAATGACAAAGTTTACATCCTGAAGATTCATGTATCTACTTCTGGGAAAATGTCTAATTTTGGTACAACTCTTAAAATACAGTAGAATAGTCCCGGGAAGTGATTAGAAACATGTAAGAAACACTTGAAATGCTGTTAAATAGAGCCGTTCTAACTTTATGGCCTAGTTCAATCACTGAGATGAGAGGTAAAAAACTCTCAACTGAGGAGAGTAATGATGAAGTTTACAATTCCGGCAACTCTAGATGTTGTTTTTCCAAGGAAAGTGTTTTCAAACATTAAGAATTGCTGTTTATAAAGCTCAGAATATGTATGAAGCTGATAAATAAAGAGAATACTGTTTATATTTACAGGTGATTCTGATTAGACTGGCGTTTTCTGAATGACTCAATTGAAACCTTGAAGATTCCCGTGTATACTTCTAGGAAAACTGTCTAATTTTGCTAAAACGTTTAGCATACACAATGATAGTCACGAGAAATGATTAGAAACATGTAAGAAACACTTGAAATGCTGGTACATAGAGCCGTTCTATCTTTATTTTCATGTTCAATCACGGACATTAGAGATAGAATGCTAAGAAATGAGGAGAATACAGATAATGCTTACCATTCTGGCTACTTTAGGTGATGTATTTCCGAAGAATGTGCTTTCAAACATTAAGAATTTCCATTTATAAAGCTCAGAATATGTGTGAAGCTGATAAATGAAGAGAATGCTGTTTATATTTACAGGTGACTATGATTAGACTGGCGTTTACTGAATGACTCAATTTAAACCTTGAAGATTCCTGTAAATAGTTGTGGGAAAACTGTCTACCTTTGGTAAAACTCTTCACATACACAATGATAGTCCCGAAAAATGATTAGAAACATGTAAGAAACACTTGAAATGCTGGTACATAGAGCCGTTCTATCTTTATGTTCATGTTCAATCACGGAGATTAGAGATAGAATGCTGCGTAATGACGAGAGTACAGATAATGTTTACCATTCTGGCTACTTTAGATGATGTATTTCCGAAGAATGTGCTTTCAAAAATTAAGAATAGCAGTTTATAAAGCTAGACTATGTGTATGAAGCTGATAAATGAAGAGAATACTGTTTATGTTTACAGGTGACTATGATTAGACTGGCGTTTACTGCATGACTCAATTTAAACCTTGAAGATTCCTGTAAATAGTTGTAGAGAAACTGTCTACCTTTGGTAAAACTCTTCACATACACAATGATAGTCCCGAAAAATGATTAGAAACATGTAAGAAACACTTGAAATGCTGGTACATAGAGCCGTTCTATCTTTATTTTCATGTTCAATCACGGAGATTATAGATAGAATGCTAAGAAATGATGAGAATACAGATAATGTTTACCATTCTGGCTACTTTAGATGATGTATTTCCAAAGAATGTGCTTTCAAACATTAAGAATTTCCATTTATAAAGCTCAGAATATGTGTGAAGCTGATAAATGAAGAGAATATGATTTATATTTACAACTGAGGCTGAATTGCCTGGCGTTTTCTGAATGGCACAATTTAAATCTTAAAGATTCCTGTGTATACTATTAGGAAAACTGTCTACTTTTGGTAAAACTCTTAAAATACACAATGATAGTCCCGGAAATGATTAGAAACATGTAAGAAACACTTTAAATAGGGGTAAATGGAGCCGTTCTATCCTGATGGCCTACTTCAATCACCGAGATTAGAGGTAGAAAACTCTCAATAAAGAGAGTAATGATAATGTTTACAATTCCGGCTACTCTAGATGGTGTTTTTCCAAAGAAAGTGCTTCCAATATTAAGAATTGCTGTTTTTAAAGCTCAGAATATGTGTTTGAGGCTGAGAAGTTAAGAGAATACTGTTTATATTTACAATTATGGCTGAATTGCCTGGCCTTTTCTTAATGACAAAGTTTACATCCTGAAGATTCATGTATCTACTTCTGGGAAAATGTCTAATTTTGGTACAACTCTTAAAATACAGTAGAATAGTCCCGGGAAGTGATTAGAAACATGTAAGAAACACTTGAAATGCTGTTAAATAGAGCCGTTCTAACTTTATGGCCTAGTTCAATCACTGAGATGAGAGGTAAAAAACTCTCAACTGAGGAGAGTAATGATGAAGTTTACAATTCCGGCTACTCTAGATGTTGTTTTTCCAAGGAAAGTGTTTTCAAACATTAAGAAATGCTGTTTATAAAGCTCAGAATATGTACGAAGCTGATAAATAAAGAGAATACTGTTTATATTTACAGGTGATTCTGATTAGACTGGCGTTTTCTGAATGACTCAATTGAAACCTTCAAGATTTCCGGGTATATTTCTAGGAAATCTGTCTACTTTTGGTAAAACGCTTAGCATACACAATGATAGTCCCGAGAAATGATTAGAAACATGTAAGAAACACTTGACATGCTGGTAAAATAGAGCCGTTCTATCTTTATTTTCATGTTCAATCACGGAGATTAGAGATAGAATGCTAAGAAATGACGAGAATACAGATAATGTTTACCATTCTGGCTACTTTAGATGATGTATTTCCGAAGAATGTGCTTTCAAACATTAAGAATTTCCATTGATAAAGCTCAGAATATGTGTGAAGCTGATAAATTTAGAGAATGCTCTTTATATTTACAGGTGACTATGATTAGACTGGCGTTTACTGAATGACTCAATTTAAACCTTGAAGATTCCTGTAAATAGTTGTAGGAAAACTGTCTACCTTTGGTAAAACTTTTCACACACACAATGATAGTCCCGAAAAATGATTAGAAACATGTAAGAAACACTTGAAATGCTGGTACATAGAGCCGTTCTATCTTTATGTTCATGTTCAATCACGGAGATTAGAGATAGAATGCTGCGTAATGACGAGAGTACAGATAATGTTTACCATTCTGGCTACTTTAGATGATGTATTTCCAAAGAATGTGCTTTCAAACATTAAGAATTTCCATTTATAAAGCTCAGAATATGTGTGAAGCTGATAAATGAAGAGAATACTATTTATATTTACAACTGAGGCTGAATTGCCTGGCGTTTTCTGAATGGCACAATTTAAATCTTAAAGATTCCTGTGTATACTACTAGGAAAACTGTCTACTTTTGGTAAAACTCTTAAAATACACAATGATAGTCCCGGAAATGATTAGAAACCTGTAAGAAACACTTTAAATAGGGGTAAATGGAGCCGTTCTATCCCGATGGCCTACTTCAATCACCGAGATTAGAGGTAGAAAACTCTCAATAAAGAGAGTAATGATAATGTTTACAATTCCGGCTACTCTAGATGGTGTTTTTCCAAAGAAAGTGCTTCCAGTATTAAGAATTGCTGTTTTTAAAGCTCAGAATATGTGTTTGAGGCTGAGAAGTTAAGAGAATACTGTTTATATTTACAATTATGGCTGAATTGCCTGGCATTTTCTTAATGACAAAGTTTACATCCTGAAGATTCATGTATCTACTTCTGGGAAAATGTCTAATTTTGGTACAACTCTTAAAATACACTAGGATATTCCCCGGAAGTGATTAGAAACATGTAAGAAGCACTTGAAATGCTGTTAAATAGAGCCGTTCTAACTTTATGGCCTAGTTCAATCACTGAGATGAGAGGTAAAAAACTCTCAACTGAGGAGAGTAATAATGAAGTTTACAATTCCGGCTACTCTAGATGTTGTTTTTCCAAGGAAAGTGTTTTCAAACATTAAGAATTGCTGTTTATAAAGCTCAGAATATGTACGAAGCTGATAAATAAAGAGAATACTGTTTATATTTACAGGTGATTCTGATTAGACTGGCGTTTTCTGAATGACTCAATTGAAACCTTCAACATTTCCGTGTATACTTCTAGGAAAACTGTCTACTTTTGGTAAAACGCTTAGCATACACAATGATAGTCCCGAGAATGATTAGAAACATGTAAGAAACACTTGAAATGCTGGTACATAGAGCCGTTCTATCTTTATTTTCATGTTCAATCACGGAGATTAGAGATAGAATGCTAAGAAATGACGAGAATACAGATAATGTTTACCATTCTGGCTACATTAGATGATGTATTTCCGAAGAATGTGCTTTCAATCATTAAGAATTTCCATTGATAAAGCTCAGAATATGTGTGAAGCTGATAAATGAAGAGAATGCTCTTTATATTTACAGGTGACTATGATTAGACTGGCGTTTATTGAATGACTCAATTTAAACCTTGAAGATTCCTGTAAATAGTTGTAGGAAAACTGTCTACCTTTGGTAAAACTCTTCACATACACAATGATATTCCCGAAAAATGATTAGAAACATGGATGAAACACTTGAAATGCTGGTACATAGAGCCGTTCTATCTTTATGTTCATGTTCAATCACGGAGATTACAGATAGAATGCTGCGTAATGACGAGAGTACAGATAATGTTTACCATTCTGGCTACTTTAGATGATGTATTTCCGAAAAATGTGCTTTCAAAAATTAAGAATAGCAGTTTATAAAGCTAGAATATGGGTATGAAGCTGATAAATGAAGAGAATACTATTTATATTTACAACTGAGGCTGAATTGCCTGGCGTTTTCTGAATGGCACAATTTAAATCTTAAAGATTCCTGTGTATACTACTAGGAAAACTGTCTACTTTTGGTAAAACTCTTAAAATACACAATGATAGTCCCGGAAATGATTAGAAACATGTAAGAAACACTTTAAATAGGGGTAAATGGAGCCCTTCTATCCTGATGGCCTACTTCAATCAACGAGATTAGAGGTAGAAAACTCTCAATAAAGAGAGTAATGATAATGTTTACAATTCCGGCTACTCTAGATGGTGTTTTTCCAAAGAAAGTGCTTCCAATATTAAGAATTGCTTTTTTCAAAGGTCAGAATATGTGTATGAGGCTGATAAGTTAAGAGAATACTGTTTATATTTACAATTATGGCTGAATTGCCTGGCATTTTCTTTATGACAAAGTTTACAACATGAAGATTCATGTATCTACTTCTGGGAAAATGTCTAATTTTGGTACAACTCTTAAAATACAGTAGAATAGTCCCGGGAAGTGATTAGAAACATGTAAGAAACACTTGAAATGCTGTTAAATAGAGCCGTTCTAACTTTATGGCCTAGTTCAATCACTGAGATGAGAGGTAAAAAACTCTCAACTGAGGAGAGTAATGATGAAGTTTACAATTGCGGCTACTCTAGATGTTGTTTTTTCAAGGAAAGTGTTTTCAAACATTAAGAATTGCTGTTTATAAAGCTCAGAATATGTACGAAGCTGATAAATAAAGAGAATGCTGTTTATATTTACAGGTGATTCTGATTAGACTGGCGTTTTCTGAATGACTCAACTGAAACCTTCAAGATTCCCCTGTATACTTCTAGGAAATCTGTCTACTTTTGGTAAAACGCTTAGCATACACAATGATAGTCCCGAGAAATGATTAGAAACATGTTAGAAACACTTGAAATGCTGGTACATAGAGCCGTTCTATCTTTATTTTCATGTTCAATCACGGAGATTAGAGATAGAATGCTAAGAAATGACGAGAATACAGATAATGTTTACCATTCTGGCTACTTTAGATGATGTATTTCCGAAGAATGTGCTTTCAAACATTAAGAATTTCCATTTATAAAGCTCAGAATATGTGTGAAGCTGATAAATTAAGAGAATGCTCTTTATATTTACAGGTGACTATGATTAGACTGGCGTTTATTGAATGACTCAATTTAAACCTTGAAGATTCCTGTAAATAGTTGTAGGAAAACTGTCTACCTTTGGTAAAACTCTTCACATACACAATGATAGTCCCGAAAAATGATTAGAAACATGTAAGAAACACTTGAAATGCTGGTACAGAGAGCCGTTCTATCTTTATGTTCATGTTCAATCACGGATATTAGAGATAGAATGCTGCGTAATGACGAGAGTACAGATAATGTTTACCATTCTGGCTACTTTAGATGATGTATTTCCAAAGAATGTGCTGTCAAACATTAAGAATTTCCATTTATAAAGCTCAGAATATGTGTGAAGCTGATAAATGAAGAGAATACTATTTATATTTACAACTGAGGCTGAATTGCCTGGCATTTTCTGAATGTCACAATTTAAAACTTAAAGATTCCTGTGTATACTACTAGGAAAACTGTCTACTTTTGGTAAAACTCTTAAAATACACAATGATAGTCCCGGAAATGATTAGAAACATGTAAGAAACACTTTAAATAGTGGTAATGGAGCCGTTCTATCCTGATGGCCTAGTTCAATCACCGAGGTTAGAGGTAGAAAACTCTCAATAAAGAGAGTAATGATAATGTTTACAATTCCGGCTACTCTAGATGGTGTTTTTCCAAAGAAAGTGCTTCCAATATTAAGAATTGCTGTTTTTAAAGCTCAGAATATGTGTTTGAGGCTGAGAAGTTAAGAGAATACTGTTTATATTTACAATTATGGCTGAATTGCCTGGCATTTTCTTAATGACAAAGTTTACATCCTGAAGATTCATGTATCTACTTCTGGGAAAATGTCTAATTTTGGTACAACTCTTAAAATACAGTAGAATAGTCCCGGGAAGTGATTAGAAACATGTAAGAAACACTTGAAATGCTGTTAAATAGAGCCGTTCTAACTTTATGGCCTAGTTCAATCACTGAGATGAGAGGTAAAAAACTCTCAACTGAGGAGAGTAATGATGAAGTTTACAATTCCGGCTACTCTAGATGTTGTTTTTCCAAGGAAAGTGTTTTCAAACATTAAGAAATGCTGTTTATAAAGCTCAGAATATGTACGAAGCTGATAAATAAAGAGAATACTGTTTATATTTACAGGTGATTCTGATTAGACTGGCGTTTTCTGAATGACTCAATTGAAACCTTCAAGATTTCCGGGTATATTTCTACGAAATCTGTCTACTTTTGGTAAAACGCTTAGCATACACAATGATAGTCCCGAGAAATGATTAGAAACATGTAAGAAACACTTGACATGCTGGTACAATAGAGCCGTTCTATCTTTATTTTCATGTTCAATCACGGAGATTAGAGATAGAATGCTAAGAAATGACGAGAATACAGATAATGTTTACCATTCTGGCTACTTTAGATGATGTATTTCCGAAGAATGTGCTTTCAAACATTAAGAATTTCCATTGATAAAGCTCAGAATATGTGTGAAGCTGATAAATTTAGAGAATGCTCTTTATATTTACAGGTGACTATGATTAGACTGGCGTTTACTGAATGACTCAATTTAAACCTTGAAGATTCCTGTAAATAGTTGTAGGAAAACTGTCTACCTTTGGTAAAACTTTTCACACACACAATGATAGTCCCGAAAAATGATTAGAAACATGTAAGAAACACTTGAAATGCTGGTACATAGAGCCGTTCTATCTTTATGTTCATGTTCAATCACGGAGATTAGAGATAGAATGCTGCGTAATGACGAGAGTACAGATAATGTTTACCATTCTGGCTACTTTAGATGATGTATTTCCAAAGAATGTGCTTTCAAACATTAAGAATTTCCATTTATAAAGCTCAGAATATGTGTGAAGCTGATAAATGAAGAGAATACTATTTATATTTACAACTGAGGCTGAATTGCCTGGCGTTTTCTGAATGGCACAATTTAAATCTTAAAGATTCCTGTGTATACTACTAGGAAAACTGTCTACTTTTGGTAAAACTCTTAAAATACACAATGATAGTCCCGGAAATGATTAGAAACCTGTAAGAAACACTTTAAATAGGGGTAAATGGAGCCGTTCTATCCCGATGGCCTACTTCAATCACCGAGATTAGAGGTAGAAAACTCTCAATAAAGAGAGTAATGATAATGTTTACAATTCCGGCTACTCTAGATGGTGTTTTTCCAAAGAAAGTGCTTCCAGTATTAAGAATTGCTGTTTTTAAAGCTCAGAATATGTGTTTGAGGCTGAGAAGTTAAGAGAATACTGTTTATATTTACAATTATGGCTGAATTGCCTGGCATTTTCTTAATGACAAAGTTTACATCCTGAAGATTCATGTATCTACTTCTGGGAAAATGTCTAATTTTGGTACAACTCTTAAAATACACTAGGATATTCCCCGGAAGTGATTAGAAACATGTAAGAAGCACTTGAAATGCTGTTAAATAGAGCCGTTCTAACTTTATGGCCTAGTTCAATCACTGAGATGAGAGGTAAAAAACTCTCAACTGAGGAGAGTAATAATGAAGTTTACAATTCCGGCTACTCTAGATGTTGTTTTTCCAAGGAAAGTGTTTTCAAACATTAAGAATTGCTGTTTATAAAGCTCAGAATATGTACGAAGCTGATAAATAAAGAGAATACTGTTTATATTTACAGGTGATTCTGATTAGACTGGCGTTTTCTGAATGACTCAATTGAAACCTTCAACATTTCCGTGTTTACTTCTAGGAAAACTGTCTACTTTTGGTAAAACGCTTAGCATACACAATGATAGTCCCGAGAATGATTAGAAACATGTAAGAAACACTTGACATGCTGGTACATAGAGCCGTTCTATCTTTATTTTCATGTTCAATCACGGAGATTAGAGATAGAATGTTAAGAAATGACGAGAATACAGATAATGTTTACCATTCTGGCTACTTTAGATGATGTATTTCCGAAGAATGTGCTTTCAAACATTAAGAATTTCCATTGATAAAGCTCAGAATATGTGTGAAGCTGATAAATTTAGAGAATGCTCTTTATATTTACAGGTGACTATGATTAGACTGGCGTTTACTGAATGACTCAATTTAAACCTTGAAGATTCCTGTAAATAGTTGTAGGAAAACTGTCTACCTTTGGTAAAACTCTTCACACACACAATGATAGTCCCGAAAAATGATTAGAAACATGTAAGAAACACTTGAAATGCTGGTACATAGAGCCGTTCTATCTTTATGTTCATGTTCAATCACGGAGATTAGAGATAGAATGCTGCGTAATGACGAGAGTACAGATAATGTTTACCATTCTGGCTACTTTAGATGATGTATTTCCAAAGAATGTACTTTCAAACATTAAGAATTTCCATTTATAAAGCTAGAATATGGGTATGAAGCTGATAAATGAAGAGAATACTATTTATATTTACAACTGAGGCTGAATTGCCTGGCGTTTTCTGAATGGCACAATTTAAATCTTAAAGATTCCTGTGTATACTACTAGGAAAACTGTCTACTTTTGGTAAAACTCTTAAAATACACAATGATAGTCCCGGAAATGATTAGAAACATGTAAGAAACACTTTAAATAGGGGTAAATGGAGCCGTTCTATCCTCATGGCCTAGTTCAATCACCGAGATTAGAGGTAGAAAACTCTCAATAAAGAGAGTAATGATAATGTTTACAATTCCGGCTACTCTAGATGGTGTTTTTCCAAAGAAAGTGCTTCCAATATTAAGAATTGCTGTTTTTAAAGCTCAGGATATGTGTTTGAGGCTGATAAGTTAAGAGAATACTGTTTATATTTACAATTATGGCTGAATTGCCTGGCATTTTCTTAATGACAAAGTTTACATCCTGAAGATTCATGTATCTACTTCTGGGAAAATGTCTAATTTTGGTACAACTCTTAAAATACAGTAGAATAGTCCCGGGAAGTGATTAGAAACATGTAAGAAACACTTGAAATGCTGTTAAATCGAGCCGTTCTAACTTTATGGCCTAGTTCAATCACTGAGATGAGAGGTAAAAAACTCTCAACTGAGGAGAGTAATGATGAAGTTTACAATTGCGGCTACTCTAGATGTTGTTTTTTCAAGGAAAGTGTTTTCAAACATTAAGAATTGCTGTTTATAAAGCTCAGAATATGTACGAAGCTGATAAATAAAGAGAATACTGTTTATATTTACAGGTGATTCTGATTAGACTGGCCTTTTCTGAATGACTCAACTGAAACCTTCATGATTCCCCTGTATACTTCTAGGAAATCTGTCTACTTTTGGTAAAACGCTTAGCATACACAATGATAGTCCCGAGAAATGATTAGAAACATGTTAGAAACACTTGAAATGCTGGTACATAGAGCCGTTCTATCTTTATTTTCATGTTCAATCACGGAGATTAGAGATAGAATGCTAAGAAATGATGAGAATACAGATAATGTTTACCATTCTGGCTACTTTAGATGATGTATTTCCGAAGAATGTGCTTTCAAACATTAAGAATTTCCATTGATAAAGCTCAGAATATGTGTGAAGCTGATAAATTAAGAGAATGCTCTTTATATTTACAGGTGACTATGATTAGACTGGCATTTATTGAATGACTCAATTTAAACCTTGAAGATTCCTGTAAATAGTTGTAGGAAAACTGTCTACCTTTGGTAAAACTCTTCACATACACAATGATAGTCCCGAGAAATGATTAGAAACATGTAAGAAACACTTTAAATAGAGGTAAATGGAGCCGTTCTATCCTGATGGCCTACTTCAATCACCGAGATTAGAGGTAGAAAACTCTAAATAAAGAAAGTAATGATAATGTTTACAATTCCGGCTACTCTAGATGGTGTTTTTCCAAAGAAAGTGCTTCCAATATTAAGAATTGCTGTTTTTAAAGCTCAGAATATGTGTTTGAGGCTGAGAAGTTAAGAGAATACTGTTTATATTTACAATTATGTCTGAATTGCCTGGCATTTTCTTAATGACAAAGTTTACATCCTGAAGATTCATGTATCTACTTCTGGGAAAATGTCTAATTTTGGTACAACTCTTAAAATACAGTAGAATAGTCCCGGGAAGTGATTAGAAACATGTAAGAAACAATTGAAATGCTGTTAAATAGAGCCGTTCTAACTTTATGGCCTAGTTCAATCACTGAGATGAGAGGTAAAAAACTCTCAACTGAGGAGAGTAATGATGAAGTTTACAATTGCGGCTACTCTAGATGTTGTTTTTCCAAGGAAAGTGTTTTCAAACATTAAGAATTGCTGTTTATAAAGCTCAGAATATGTACGAAGCTGATAAATAAAGAGAATACTGTTTATATTTACAGGTGATTCTGATTAGACTGGCGTTTTCCGAATGACTCAATTGAAACCTTCAAGATTCCCGTGTATACTTCTAGGAAATCTGTCTACTTTTGGTAAAACGCTTAGCATACACAATGATAGTCCCGAGAAATGATTAGAAACATGTAAGAAACACTTGAAATGCTGGTACATAGAGCCGTTCTATCTTTATTTTCATGTTCAATCACGGAGATTAGAGATAGAATGCTAAGAAATGACGAGAATACAGATAATGTTTACCATTCTGGCTACTTTAGATGATGTATTTCCGAAGAATGTGCTTTCAAACATTAAGAATTTCCATTGATAAAGCTCAGAATATGTGTGAAGCTGATAAATTTAGAGAATGCTCTTTATATTTACAGGTGACTATGATTAGACTGGCGTTTACTGAATGACTCAATTTAAACCTTGAAGATTCCTGTAAATAGTTGTAGGAAAACTGTCTACCTTTGGTAAAACTCTTCACACACACAATGATAGTCCCGAAAAATGATTAGAAACATGTAAGAAACAATTGAAATGCTGTTAAATAGAGCCGTTCTAACTTTATGGCCTAGTTCAATCACTGAGATGAGAGGTAAAAAACTCTCAACTGAGGAGAGTAATAATGAAGTTTACAATTCCGGCTACTCCAGATGTTGTTTTTCCAAGGAAAGTGTTTTCAAACATTAAGAATTGCTGTTTATAAAGCTCAGAATATGTACGAAGCTGATAAATAAAGAGAATACTGTTTATATTTACAGGTCATTCTGATTAGACTGGAGTTTTCTGAATGACTCAATTGAAACCTTCAAGATTTCCGTGTATACTTCTAGGAAAACTGTCTACTTTTGGTAAAACGCTTAGCATACACAATGATAGTCCCGAGAATGATTAGAAACATGTAAGAAACACTTGACATGCTGGTACATAGAGCCGTTCTATCTTTATTTTCATGTTCAATCACGGAGATTAGATATAGAATGTTAAGAAATGACGAGAATACAGATAATGTTTACCATTCTGGCTACTTTAGATGATGTATTTCCGAAGAATGTGCTTTCAAACATTAAGAATTTCCATTGATAAAGCTCAGAATATGTGTGAAGCTGATAAATTAAGAGAATGCTCTTTATATTTACAGGTGACTATGATTAGACTGGCGTTTACTGAATGACTCAATTTAAACCTTGAAGATTCCTGTAAATAGTTTTAGGAAAACTGTCTACCTTTGGTAAAACTCTTCACATACACAATGATAGTCCCGAAAAATGCTTAGAAACATGTAAGAAACACTTGAAATGCTGGTACATAGAGCCGTTCTATCTTTATGTTCATGTTCAATCACGGATATTAGAGATAGAATGCTGCGTAATGACGAGAGTACAGATAATGTTTACCATTCTGGCTACTTTAGATGATGTATTTCCAAAGAATGTGCTGTCAAACATTCAGAATTTCCATTTATAAAGCTCAGAATATGTGTGAAGCTGATAAATGAAGAGAATACTATTTATATTTACAACTGAGGCTGAATTGCCTGGCGTTTTCTGAATGGCACAATTTAAATCTTAAGATTCCTGTGTATACTACTAGGAAAACTGTCTACTTTTGGTAAAACTCTTAAAATACACAATGATAGTCCCGGAAATGATTAGAAACATGTAAGAAACACTTTAAATAGGGGTAAATGGAGCCGTTCTATCCTGATGGCCTAGTTCAATCACCGAGGTTAGAGGTAGAAAACTCTCAATAAAGAGAGTAATGATAATGTTTACAATTCCGGCTACTCTAGATGGTGTTTTTCCAAAGAAAGTGCTTCCAATATTAAGAATTGCTGTTTTTAAAGCTCAGAATATGTGTTTGAGGCTGAGAAGTTAAGAGAATACTGTTTATATTTACAATTATGGCTGAATTGCCTGGCATTTTCTTAATGACAAAGTTTACATCCTGAAGATTCATGTATCTACTTCTGGGAAAATGTCTAATTTTGGTACAACTCTTAAAATACAGTAGAATAGTCCCTGGAAGTGATTAGAAACATGTAAGAAACACTTGAAATGCTGTTAAATAGAGCCGTTCTATCTTTATGGCCTAGTTCAAGCACTGAGATGAGAGGTAAAAAACTCTCAACTGAGGAGAGTAATGATGAAGTTTACAATTGCGGCTACTCTAGATGTTGTTTTACCAAGGAAAGTGTTTTCAAACATTAAGAATTGCTGTTTATAAAGCTCAGTATATGTACGAAGCTGATAAATAAAGAGAATACTGTTTATATTTACAGGTGATTCTGATTAGACTGGCGTTTTCTGAATGACTCAATTAAAACCTTCAAGATTCCCGTGTATACTTCTAGGAAATCTGTCTACATTTGGTAAAACGCTTAGCATACACAATGATAGTCCCGAGAAATGATTAGAAACATGTAAGAAACACTTGAAATGCTGGTACATAGAGCCGTTCTATCTTTATTTTCATGTTCAATCACGGAGATTAGAGATAGAATGCTAAGAAATGATGAGAATACAGATAATGTTTACCATTCTGCCTACTTTAGATGATGTATTTCCAAAGAATGTGCTCTCAAACATTAAGAATTTCCATTTATAAAGCTCAGAATATGTGTGAAGCTGATAAATTAAGAGAATGCTCTTTATATTTACAGGTGACTATGATTAGACTGGCATTTATTGAATGACTCAATTTAAACCTTGAAGATTCCTGTAAATAGTTGTAGGAAAACTGTCTACCTTTGGTAAAACTCTTCACATACACAATGATAGTCCCGAAAAATGATTAGAAACATGTAAGAAACACTTGAAATGCTGGTACATAGAGCCATTCTATCTTTATGTTCATGTTCAATCACGGAGATTAGAGATAGAATGCTGAATAATGACGAGAGTACAGATAATGTTTACCATTCTGGCTACTTTAGATGACGTATTTCCGAAGAATGTGCTTTCAAAAATTAAGAATAGCAGTTTATAAAGCCAGAATATGGGTATGAAGCTGATAAATGAAGAGAATACTATTTATATTTACAACTGAGGCTGAATTGCCTGGCGTTTTCTGAATGGCACAATTTAAATCTTAAAGATTCCTGTGTATACTACTAGGAAAACTGTCTACTTTTGGTAAAACTCTTAAAATACACAATGATAGTCCCGGAAATGATTAGAAACATGTAAGAAACACTTTAAATAGGGGTAAATGGAGCCTTTCTATCCTGATGGCCTACTTCAATCACCGAGATTAGAGGTAGAAAACTCTCAATAAAGAGAGTAATGATAATGTTTACAATTCCGGCTACTCTAGATGGTGTTTTTCCAAAGAAAGTGCTTCCAATATTAAGAATTGCTATTTTTAAAGCTCAGAATATGTGTTTGAAGCTGAGAAGTTAAGAGAATACTGTTTATATTTACAATTATGGCTGAATTGCCTGCATTTTCTTAATGACAAAGTTTACATCCTGAAGATTCATGTATCTACTTCTGGGAAAATGTCTAATTTTGGTACAACTCTTAAAATACAGTAGAATAGTCCCGGGAAGTGATTAGAAGCATGTAAGAAACACTTGAAATGCTGTTAAATACAGCCGTTCTATCTTTATGGCCTAGTTCAATCACTGAGATGAGAGGTAAAAAACTCTCAACTGAGGAGAGTAATGATGAAGTTTACAATTGCGGCTACTCTAGATGTTGTTTTTCCAAGGAAAGTGTTTTCAAACATTAAGAATTGCTGTTTATAAAGCTCAGAATATGTACGAAGCTGATAAATAAAGAGAATACTGTTTATATTTACAGGTGATTCTGATTAGACTGGCGTTTTCTGAATGACTCAATTGAAACCTTCAAGATTCCCGTGTATACTTCTAGGAAATCTGTCTACTTTTGGTAAAACGCTTAGCATACACAATGATAGTCCCGAGAAATGATTAGAAACATGTAAGAAACACTTGAAATGCTGGTACATAGAGCCGTTCTATCTTTATTTTCATGTTCAATCACGGAGATTAGAGATAGAATGCTAAGAAATGACGAGAATACAGATAATGTTTACCATTCTGGCTACTTTAGATGATGTATTTCCGAAGAATGTGCTTTCAAACATTAAGAATTTCCATTTATAAAGTTCAGAATATGTGTGAAGCTGATAAATTAAGAGAATGCTCTTTATATTTACAGGTGACTATGATTAGACTGGCGTTTACTGAATGACTCAATTTAAACCTTGAAGGTTCCTGTAAATAGTTGTAGGAAAACTGTCTACCTTTGGTAAAACTCTTCACATACACAATGATAGTCCCGAAAAATGATTAGAAACATGTAAGAAACACTTGAAATGCTGGTACATAGAGCCGTTCTATCTTTATGTTCATGTTCGATCACGGAGATTAGAGATAGAATGCTGCGTAATGACGAGAGTACAGATAATGTTTACCATTCCGGCTACTTTAGATGATGTATTTCCAAAGAATGTGCTTTCAAACATTAAGAATTTCCATTTATAAAGCTCAGAATATGTGTGAAGCTGATAAATGAAGAGAATACTATTTATATTTACAACTGAGGCTGAATTGCCTGGCGTTTTCTGAATGGCACAATTTAAATCTTAAAGATTCCTGTGTATACTACTAGGAAAACTGTCTACTTTTGGTAAAACTCTTAAAATACACAATGATAGTCCCGGAAATGATTAGAAACATGTAAGAAACACTTTAAATAGGGGTAAATGGAGCCGTTCTATCCTGATGGCCTAGTTCAATCACCGAGATTAGAGGTAGAAAACGCTCAAGAAAGAGAGTAATGATAATGTTTACAATTCGGGCTACTCTAGATGGTGTTTTTCCAAAGAAAGTGCTTCCAATATTAAGAATTGCTGTTTTTAAAGCTCAGAATATGTGTATGAGGCTGATAAGTTAAGAGAATACTGTTTATATTTACAATTATGGCTGAATTGCCTGGCATTTTCTTAATGAAAAAGTTTACATCCTGAAGATTCATGTATCTACTTCTGGGAAAATGTCTAATTTTGGTACAACTCTTAAAATACAGTAGAATAGTCCCGGGAAGTGATTAGAAACATGTAAGAAACACTTGAAATGCTGTTAAATAGAGCCGTTCTAACTTTATGGCCAATTTCAATCACTGAGATGAGAGGTAAAAAACTCTCAACTGAGGAGAGTAATGATGAAGTTTACAATTGCGGCTACTCCAGATGTTGTTTTTCCAAGGAAAGTGTTTTCAAACATTAAGAATTGCTGTTTATAAAGCTCAGAATATGTATGAAGCTGATAAATAAAGAGAATACTGTTTATATTTACAGGTGATTCTGATTAGACTGGCGTTTTCTGAATGACTCAATTGAAACCTTCAAGATTCCCGTGTATACTTCTAGGAAATCTGTCTACATTTGGTAAAACGCTTAGCATACACAATGATAGTCCCGAGAAATGATTAGAAACATGTAAGAAACACTTGAAATGCTGGTACATAGAGCCGTTCTATCTTTATTTTCATGTTCAATCACGGAGATTAGAGATAGAATGCTAAGAAATGACGAGAATACAGATAATGTTTACCATTCTGGCTACTTTAGATGATGTATTTCCAAAGAATGTGCTTTCAAACATTAAGAATTTCCATTTATAAAGCTCAGAATATGTGTGAAGCTGATAAATTAAGAGAATGCTCTTTATATTTACAGGTGACTATGATTAGACTGGCATTTATTGAATGACTCAATTTAAACCTTGAAGATTCCTGTAAATAGTTGTAGGAAAACTGTCTACCTTTGGTAAAACTCTTCACATACACAATGATAGTCCCGAAAAATGATTAGAAACATGTAAGAAACACTTGAAATGCTGGTACATAGAGCCGTTCTATCTTTATGTTCATGTTCAGTCACGGAGATTAGAGATAGAATGCTGCATAATGACGAGAGTACAGATAATGTTTACCATTCTGGCTACTTTAGATGATGTATTTCCAAAGAATGTGCTTTCAAAAATTAAGAATAGCAGTTTATAAAGCTAGAATATGGGTATGAAGCTGATAAATGAAGAGAATACTATTTATATTTACAACTGAGGCTGAATTGCCTGGCGTTTTCTGAATGGCACAATTTAAATCTTAAAGATTCCTGTGTATACTACTAGGAAAACTGTCTACTTTTGGTAAAACTCTTAAAATACACAATGATAGTCCCGGAAATGATTAGAAACATGTAAGAAACACTTTAAATAGGGGTAAATGGAGCCTTTCTATCCTGATGGCCTACTTCAATCACCGAGATTAGAGGTAGAAAACTCTCAATAAAGAGAGTAATGATAATGTTTACAATTCCGGCTACTCTAGATGGTGTTTTTCCAAAGAAAGTGCTTCTGATATTAAGAATTGCTGTTTTTAAAGCTCAGAATATGTGTTTGAGGCTGAGAAGTTAAGAGAATACTGTTTATATTTACAATTATGGCTGAATTGCCTGGCATTTTCTTAATGACAAAGTTTACATCCTGAAGATTCATGTATCTACTTCTGGGAAAATGTCTAATTTTGGTACAACTCTTAAAATACAGTAGAATAGTCCCGGGAAGTGATTAGAAACATGTAAGAAACACTTGAAATGCTGTTAAATAGAGCCGTTCTAACTTTATGGCCTAGTTCAATCACTGAGATGAGAGGTAAAAAACTCTCAACTGAGGAGAGTAATGATGAAGTTTACAATTGCGGCTACTCTAGATGTTGTTTTTCCAAGGAAAGTGTTTTCAAACATTAAGAATTGCTGTTTATAAAGCTCAGAATATGTACGAAGCTGATAAATAAAGAGAATACTGTTTATATTTACAGGTGATTCTGATTAGACTGGCGTTTTCTGAATGACTCAATTGAAACCTTCAAGATTTCCGTGTATACTTCTAGGAAAACTGTCTACTTTTGGTTAAAACGCTTAGCATACACAATGATAGTCCCGAGAAATGATTAGAAACATGTAAGAAACACTTGAAATGCTGGTACATAGAGCCGTTCTATCTTTATTTTCATGTTCAATCACGGAGATTAGAGATAGAATGCTAAGAAATGACGAGAATACAGATAATGTTTACCATTCTGGCTACTTTAGATGATGTATTTCCGAAGAATGTGCTTTCAAACATTAAGAATTTCCATTTATAAAGCTCAGAATATGTGTGAAGCTGATAAATTAAGAGAATGCTCTTTATATTTACAGGTGACTATGATTAGACTGGCGTTTACTGAATGACTCAATTTAAACCTTGAAGATTCCTGTAAATAGTTGTAGGAAAACTGTCTACCTTTGGTAAAACTCTTCACATACACAATGATAGTCCCGAAAAATGATTAGAAACATGTAAGAAACACTTGAAATGCTGGTACATAGAGCCGTTCTATCTTTATGTTCATGTTCAATCATGGAGATTAGAGATAGAATGCTGCGTAATGACGAGAGTACAGATAATGTTTACCATTCTGGCTACTTTAGATGATGTATTTCCAAAGAATGTGCTTTCAAACATTAAGAATTTCCATTTATAAAGCTCAGAATATGTGTGAAGCTGATAAATGAAGAGAATACTATTTATATTTACAACTGAGGCTGAATTGCCTGGCGTTTTCTGAATGGCACAATTTAAATCTTAAAGATTCCTGTATATACTACTAGGAAAACTGTCTACTTTTGGTAAAACTCTTAAAATACACAATGATAGTCCCGGAAATGATTAGAAACATGTAAGAAACACTTTAAATAGGGGTAAATGGAGCCGTTCTATCCTGATGGCCTACTTCAATCACGGAGATTAAAGGTAGAAAACTCTCAATAAAGAGAGTAATGATAATGTTTACAATTCTGGCTACTCTAGATGGTGTTTTTCCAAAGAAAGTGCTTCCAATATTAAGAATTGCTGTTTTTAAAGCTCAGAATATGTGTTTGAGCCTGAGAAGTTAAGAGAATACTGTTTATATTTACAATTATGGCTGAATTGCCTGGCATTTTCTTAATGACAAAGTTTACATCCTGAAGATTCATGTATCTACTTCTGGGAAAATGTCTAATTTTGGTACAACTCTTAAAATACAGTAGAATAGTCCCGGGAAGTGATTAGAAACATGTAAGAAACACTTGAAATGCTGTTAAATAGAGCCGTTCTATCTTTATGGCCTAGTTCAATCACTGAGATGAGAGGTAAAAAACTCTCAACTGAGGAGAGTAATGATGAAGTTTACAATTGCGGCTACTCTAGATGTTGTTTTTCCAAGGAAAGTGTTTTCAAACATTAAGAATTGCTGTTTATAAAGCTCAGAATATGTACGAAGCTGAAAAATAAAGAGAATACTGTTTATATTTACAGGTGATTCTGATTAGACTGGCGTTTTCTGAATGACTCAATTGAAACCTTCAAGATTTCCGTGTATACTTCTAGGAAAACTGTCTACTTTTGGTAAAACGCTTAGCATACACAATGATAGTCCCGAGAAATGATTAGAAACATGTAAGAAACACTTGAAATGCTGGTACATAGAGCCATTCTATCTTTATTTTCATGTTCAATCACGGAGATTAGAGATAGAATGCTAAGATATGATGAGAATACAGATAATGTTTACCATTCTGGCTACTTTAGATGATGTATTTCCGAAGAATGTGCTTTCAAACATTAAGAATTTCCATTTATAAAGCTCAGAATATGTGTGAAGCTGATAAATTAAGAGAATGCTCTTTATATTTACAGGTGACTATGATTAGACTGGCGTTTATTGAATGACTCAATTTAAACCTTGAAGATTCCTGTAAATAGTTGTAGGAAAACTGTCTACCTTTGGTAAAAGTCTTCACATACACAATGATAGTCACGAAAAATGATTAGAAACATGTAAGAAACACTTGAAATGCTGGTACATAGAGCCGTTCTATCTTTATGTTCATGTTCAATCACGGAGATTAGAGATAGAATGCTGCGTAATGACGAGAGTACAGATAATGTTTAACCATTCTGGCTACTTTAGATGATGTATTTCCAAAGAATGTGCTTTCAAACATTAAGAATTTCCATTTATAAAGCTCAGAATATGTGTGAAGCTGATAAATGAAGAGAATACTATTTATATTTACAACTGAGGCTGAATTGCCTGGCGTTTTCTGAATGGCACAATTTAAATCTTAAAGATTCCTGTATATACTCCTAGGAAAACTGTCTACTTTTGGTAAAACTCTTAAATACACAATGATAGTCCCGGAAATTATTAGAAACATGTAAGAAACACTTTAAATAGGGGTAAATGGAGCCGTTCTATCCTGATGGCCTACTTCAATCACCGAGATTAGAGGTAGAAAACTCTCAATAAAGAGAGTAATGATAATGTTTACAATTCTGGCTACTCTAGATGGTGTTTTTCCAAAGAAAGTGCTTCCAATATTAAGAATTGCTGTTTTTAAAGCTCAGAATATGTGTTTGAGGCTGAGAAGTTAAGAGAATACTGTTTATATTTACAATTATGGCTGAATTGCCTGGCATTTTCTTAATGACAAAGTTTACATCCTGAAGATTCATGTATCTACTTCTGGGAAAATGTCTAATTTTGGTACAACTCTTAAAATACAGTAGAATAGTCCCGGGAAGTGATTAGAAACATGTAAGAAACACTTGAAATGCTGTTAAATAGAGCCGTTCTATCTTTATGGCCTAGTTCAATCACTGAGATGAGAGGTAAAAAACTCTCAACTGAGGAGAGTAATGATGAAGTTTACAATTGCGGCTACTCTAGATGTTGTTTTTCCAAGGAAAGTGTTTTCAAACATTAAGAATTGCTGTTTATAAAGCTCAGAATATGTACGAAGCTGAAAAATAAAGAGAATACTGTTGATATTTACAGGTGATACTGATTAGACTGGCGTTTTCTGAATGACTCAATTGAAACCTTCAAGATTTCCGTGTATACTTCTAGGAAAACTGTCTACTTTTGGTAAAACGCTTAGCATACACAATGATAGTCCCGAGAAATGATTAGAAACATGTAAGAAACACTTGAAATGCTGGTACATAGAGCCATTCTATCTTTATTTTCATGTTCAATCACGGAGATTAGAGATAGAATGCTAAGATATGATGAGAATACAGATAATGTTTACCATTCTGGCTACTTTAGATGATGTATTTCCGAAGAATGTGCTTTCAAACATTAAGAATTTCCATTTATAAAGCTCAGAATATGTGTGAAGCTGATAAATTAAGAGAATGCTCTTTATATTTACAGGTGACTATGATTAGACTGGCGTTTATTGAATGACTCAATTTAAACCTTGAAGATTCCTGTAAATAGTTGTAGGAAAACTGTCTACCTTTGGTAAAAGTCTTCACATACACAATGATAGTCCCGAAAAATGATTAGAAACATGTAAGAAACACTTGAAATGCTGGTACATAGAGCCGTTCTATCTTTATGTTCATGTTCAATCACGGAGATTAGAGATAGAATGCTGCGTAATGACGAGAGTACAGATAATGTTTACCATTCTGGCTACTTTAGATGATGTATTTCCAAAGAATGTGCTTTCAAACATTAAGAATAGCAGTTTATAAAGCTAGAATATGGGTATGAAGCTGATAAATGAAGAGAATACTATTTATATTTACAACTGAGGCTGAATTGCCTGGCGTTTTCTGAATGGCACAATTTAAATCTTAAAGATTCCTGTATATACTCCTAGGAAAACTGTCTACTTTTGGTAAAACTCTTAAAATACACAATGATAGTCCCGGAAATGATTAGAAACATGTAAGAAACACTTTAAATAGGGGTAAATGGAGCCGTTCTATCCTGATGGCCTACTTCAATCACCGAGATTAGAGGTAGAAAACTCTCAATAAAGAGAGTAATGATAATGTTTACAATTCCAGCTACTCTAGATGGTGTTTTTCCAAAGAAAGTGCTTCCAATATTAAGAATTGCTGTTTTTTAAAGCTCAGAATATGTGTTTGAGGCTGAGAAGTTAAGAGAATACTGTTTATATTTACAATTATGGCTGAATTGCCTGGCATTTTCTTAATGACAAAGTTTACATCCTGAAGATTCATGTATCTACTTCTGGGGAAAATGTCTAATTTTGGTACAACTCTTAAAATACAGTAGAATAGTCCCGGGAAGTGATTAGAAACATGTAAGAAAACACTTGAAATGCTGTTAAATAGAGCCGTTCTAACTTTATGGCCTAGTTCAATCACTGAGATGAGAGGTAAAAAACTCTCAACTGAGGAGAGTAATGATGAAGTTTACAATTCCGGCTACTCTAGATGTTGTTTTTCCAAGGAAAGTGTTTTCAAACATTAAGAAATGCTGTTTATAAAGCTCAGAATATGTACGAAGCTGATAAATAAAGAGAATACTGTGTATATTTACAGGTGATTCTGATTAGACTGGCGTTTTCTGAATGACTCAATTGAAACCTTCAAGATTTCCGGGTATATTTCTAGGAAATCTGTCTACTTTTGGTAAAACGCTTAGCATACACAATGATAGTCCCGAGAAATGATTAGAAACATGTAAGAAACACTTGACATGCTGGTACAATAGAGCCGTTCTATCTTTATTTTCATGTTCAATCACGGAGATTAGAGATAGAATGCTAAGAAATGACGAGAATACAGATAATGTTTACCATTCTGGCTACTTTAGATGATGTATTTCCGAAGAATGTGCTTTCAAACATTAAGAATTTCCATTGATAAAGCTCAGAATATGTGTGAAGCTGATAAATTTAGAGAATGCTCTTTATATTTACAGGTGACTATGATTAGACTGGCGTTTACTGAATGACTCAATTTAAACCTTGAAGATTCCTGTAAATAGTTGTAGGAAAACTGTCTACCTTTGGTAAAACTTTTCACACACACAATGATAGTCCCGAAAAATGATTAGAAACATGTAAGAAACACTTGAAATGCTGGTACATAGAGCCGTTCTATCTTTATGTTCATGTTCAATCACGGAGATTAGAGATAGAATGCTGCGTAATGACGAGAGTACAGATAATGTTTACCATTCTGGCTACTTTAGATGATGTATTTCCAAGAATGTGCTTTCAAACATTAAGAATTTCCATTTATAAAGCTCAGAATATGTGTGAAGCTGATAAATGAAGAGAATACTATTTATATTTACAACTGAGGCTGAATTGCCTGGCGTTTTCTGAATGGCACAATTTAAATCTTAAAGATTCCTGTGTATACTACTAGGAAAACTGTCTACTTTTGGTAAAACTCTTAAAATACACAATGATAGTCCCGGAAATGATTAGAAACCTGTAAGAAACACTTTAAATAGGGGTAAATGGAGCCGTTCTATCCCGATGGCCTACTTCAATCACCGAGATTAGAGGTAGAAAACTCTCAATAAAGAGAGTAATGATAATGTTTACAATTCCGGCTACTCTAGATGGTGTTTTTCCAAAGAAAGTGCTTCCAGTATTAAGAATTGCTGTTTTTAAAGCTCAGAATATGTGTTTGAGGCTGAGAAGTTAAGAGAATACTGTTTATATTTACAATTATGGCTGAATTGCCTGGCATTTTCTTAATGACAAAGTTTACATCCTGAAGATTCATGTATCTACTTCTGGGAAAATGTCTAATTTTGGTACAACTCTTAAAATACACTAGGATATTCCCCGGAAGTGATTAGAAACATGTAAGAAGCACTTGAAATGCTGTTAAATAGAGCCGTTCTAACTTTATGGCCTAGTTCAATCACTGAGATGAGAGGTAAAAAAACTCTCAACTGAGGAGAGTAATAATGAAGTTTACAATTCCGGCTACTCTAGATGTTGTTTTTCCAAGGAAAGTGTTTTCAAATATTAAGAATTGCTGTTTATAAAGCTCAGAATATGTACGAAGCTGATAAATAAAGAGAATACTGTTTATATTTACAGGTGATTCTGATTAGACTGGCGTTTTCTGAATGACTCAATTGAAACCTTCAACATTTCCGTGTATACTTCTAGGAAAACTGTCTACTTTTGGTAAAACGCTTAGCATACACAATGATAGTCCCGAGAATGATTAGAAACATGTAAGAAACACTTGAAATGCTGGTACATAGAGCCGTTCTATCTTTATTTTCATGTTCAATCACGGAGATTAGAGATAGAATGCTAAGAAATGACGAGAATACAGATAATGTTTACCATTCTGGCTACATTAGATGATGTATTTCCGAAGAATGTGCTTTCAATCATTAAGAATTTCCATTGATAAAGCTCAGAATATGTGTGAAGCTGATAAATGAAGAGAATGCTCTTTATATTTACAGGTGACTATGATTAGACTGGCGTTTATTGAATGACTCAATTTAAACCTTGAAGATTCCTGTAAATAGTTGTAGGAAAACTGTCTACCTTTGGTAAAACTCTTCACATACACAATGATAGTCCCGAAAAATGATTAGAAACATGGATGAAACACTTGAAATGCTGGTACATAGAGCCGTTCTATCTTTATGTTCATGTTCAATCACGGAGATTACAGATAGAATGCTGCGTAATGACGAGAGTACAGATAATGTTTACCATTCTGGCTACTTTAGATGATGTATTTCCGAAAAATGTGCTTTCAAAAATTAAGAATAGCAGTTTATAAAGCTAGAATATGGGTATGAAGCTGATAAATGAAGAGAATACTATTTATATTTACAACTGAGGCTGAATTGCCTGGCGTTTTCTGAATGGCACAATTTAAATCTTAAAGATTCCTGTGTATACTACTAGGAAAACTGTCTACTTTAGGTAAAACTCTTAAAATACACAATAATAGTCCCGGAAATGATTAGAAACATGTAAGAAACACTTTAAATAGGGGTAAATGGAGCCCTTCTATCCTGATGGCCTACTTCAATCAACGAGATTAGAGGTAGAAAACTCTCAATAAAGAGAGTAATGATAATGTTTACAATTCCGGCTACTCTAGATGGTGTTTTTCCAAAGAAAGTGCTTCCAATATTAAGAATTGCTTTTTTCAAAGGTCAGAATATGTGTATGAGGCTGATAAGTTAAGAGAATACTGTTTATATTTACAATTATGGCTGAATTGCCTGGCATTTTCTTTATGACAAAGTTTACAACATGAAGATTCATGTATCTACTTCTGGGAAAATGTCTAATTTTGGTACAACTCTTAAAATACAGTAGAATAGTCCCGGGAAGTGATTAGAAACATGTAAGAAACACTTGAAATGCTGTTAAATAGAGCCGTTCTAACTTTATGGCCTAGTTCAATCACTGAGATGAGAGGTAAAAAACTCTCAACTGAGGAGAGTAATGATGAAGTTTACAATTGCGGCTACTCTAGATGTTGTTTTTTCAAGGAAAGTGTTTTCAAACATTAAGAATTGCTGTTTATAAAGCTCAGAATATGTACGAAGCTGATAAATAAAGAGAATGCTGTTTATATTTACAGGTGATTCTGATTAGACTGGCGTTTTCTGAATGACTCAACTGAAACCTTCAAGATTCCCCTGTATACTTCTAGGAAATCTGTCTACTTTTGGTAAAACGCTTAGCATACACAATGATAGTCCCGAGAAATGATTAGAAACATGTTAGAAACACTTGAAATGCTGGTACATAGAGCCGTTCTATCTTTATTTTCATGTTCAATCACGGAGATTAGAGATAGAATGCTAAGAAATGACGAGAATACAGATAATGTTTACCATTCTGGCTACTTTAGATGATGTATTTCCGAAGAATGTGCTTTCAAACATTAAGAATTTCCATTTATAAAGCTCAGAATATGTGTGAAGCTGATAAATTAAGAGAATGCTCTTTATATTTACAGGTGACTATGATTAGACTGGCGTTTATTGAATGACTCAATTTAAACCTTGAAGATTCCTGTAAATAGTTGTAGGAAAACTGTCTACCTTTGGTAAAACTCTTCACATACACAATGATAGTCCCGAAAAATGATTAGAAACATGTAAGAAACACTTGAAATGCTGGTACAGAGAGCCGTTCTATCTTTATGTTCATGTTCAATCACGGATATTAGAGATAGAATGCTGCGTAATGACGAGAGTACAGATAATGTTTACCATTCTGGCTACTTTAGATGATGTATTTCCAAAGAATGTGCTGTCAAACATTAAGAATTTCCATTTATAAAGCTCAGAATATGTGTGAAGCTGATAAATGAAGAGAATACTATTTATATTTACAACTGAGGCTGAATTGCCTTGCATTTTCTGAATGTCACAATTTAAAACTTAAAGATTCCTGTGTATACTACTAGGAAAACTGTCTACTTTTGGTAAAACTCTTAAAATACACAATGATAGTCCCGGAAATGATTAGAAACATGTAAGAAACACTTTAAATAGTGGTAAATGGAGCCGTTCTATCCTGATGGCCTAGTTCAATCACCGAGGTTAGAGGTAGAAAACTCTCAATAAAGAGAGTAATGATAATGTTTACAATTCCGGCTACTCTAGATGGTGTTTTTCCAAAGAAAGTGCTTCCAATATTAAGAATTGCTGTTTTTAAAGCTCAGAATATGTGTTTGAGGCTGAGAAGTTAAGAGAATACTGTTTATATTTACAATTATGGCTGAATTGCCTGGCATTTTCTTAATGACAAAGTTTACATCCTGAAGATTCATGTATCTACTTCTGGGAAAATGTCTAATTTTGGTACAACTCTTAAAATACAGTAGAATAGTCCCGGGAAGTGATTAGAAACATGTAAGAAACACTTGAAATGCTGTTAAATAGAGCCGTTCTAACTTTATGGCCTAGTTCAATCACTGAGATGAGAGGTAAAAAACTCTCAACTGAGGAGAGTAATGATGAAGTTTACAATTCCGGCTACTCTAGATGTTGTTTTTCCAAGGAAAGTGTTTTCAAACATTAAGAAATGCTGTTTATAAAGCTCAGAATATGTACGAAGCTGATAAATAAAGAGAATACTGTTTATATTTACAGGTGATTCTGATTAGACTGGCGTTTTCTGAATGACTCAATTGAAACCTTCAAGATTTCCGGGTATATTTCTAGGAAATCTGTCTACTTTTGGTAAAACGCTTAGCATACACAATGATAGTCCCGAGAAATGATTAGAAACATGTAAGAAACACTTGACATGCTGGTACAATAGAGCCGTTCTATCTTTATTTTCATGTTCAATCACGGAGATTAGAGATAGAATGCTAAGAAATGACGAGAATACAGATAATGTTTACCATTCTGGCTACTTTAGATGATGTATTTCCGAAGAATGTGCTTTCAAACATTAAGAATTTCCATTGATAAAGCTCAGAATATGTGTGAAGCTGATAAATTTAGAGAATGCTCTTTATATTTACAGGTGACTATGATTAGACTGGCGTTTACTGAATGACTCAATTTAAACCTTGAAGATTCCTGTAAATAGTTGTAGGAAAACTGTCTACCTTTGGTAAAACTTTTCACACACACAATGATAGTCCCGAAAAATGATTAGAAACATGTAAGAAACACTTGAAATGCTGGTACATAGAGCCGTTCTATCTTTATGTTCATGTTCAATCACGGAGATTAGAGATAGAATGCTGCGTAATGACGAGAGTACAGATAATGTTTACCATTCTGGCTACTTTAGATGATGTATTTCCGAAAAATGTGCTTTCAAAAATTAAGAATAGCAGTTTATAAAGCTAGAATATGGGTATGAAGCTGATAAATGAAGAGAATACTATTTATATTTACAACTGAGGCTGAATTGCCTGGCGTTTTCTGAATGGCACAATTTAAATCTTAAAGATTCCTGTGTATACTACTAGGAAAACTGTCTACTTTAGGTAAAACTCTTAAAATACACAATAATAGTCCCGGAAATGATTAGAAACATGTAAGAAACACTTTAAATAGGGGTAAATGGAGCCCTTCTATCCTGATGGCCTACTTCAATCAACGAGATTAGAGGTAGAAAACTCTCAATAAAGAGAGTAATGATAATGTTTACAATTCCGGCTACTCTAGATGGTGTTTTTCCAAAGAAAGTGCTTCCAATATTAAGAATTGCTTTTTTCAAAGGTCAGAATATGTGTATGAGGCTGATAAGTTAAGAGAATACTGTTTATATTTACAATTATGGCTGAATTGCCTGGCATTTTCTTTATGACAAAGTTTACAACATGAAGATTCATGTATCTACTTCTGGGAAAATGTCTAATTTTGGTACAACTCTTAAAATACAGTAGAATAGTCCCGGGAAGTGATTAGAAACATGTAAGAAACACTTGAAATGCTGTTAAATAGAGCCGTTCTAACTTTATGGCCTAGTTCAATCACTGAGATGAGAGGTAAAAAAACTCTCAACTGAGGAGAGTAATGATGAAGTTTACAATTGCGGCTACTCTAGATGTTGTTTTTTCAAGGAAAGTGTTTTCAAACATTAAGAATTGCTGTTTATAAAGCTCAGAATATGTACGAAGCTGATAAATAAAGAGAATGCTGTTTATATTTACAGGTGATTCTGATTAGACTGGCGTTTTCTGAATGACTCAACTGAAACCTTCAAGATTCCCCTGTATACTTCTAGGAAATCTGTCTACTTTTGGTTAAAACGCTTAGCATACACAATGATAGTCCCGAGAAATGATTAGAAACATGTTAGAAACACTTGAAATGCTGGTACATAGAGCGTTCTATCTTTATTTTCATGTTCAATCACGGAGATTAGAGATAGAATGCTAAGAAATGACGAGAATACAGATAATGTTTACCATTCTGGCTACTTTAGATGATGTATTTCCGAAGAATGTGCTTTCAAACATTAAGAATTTCCATTTATAAAGCTCAGAATATGTGTGAAGCTGATAAATTAAGAGAATGCTCTTTATATTTACAGGTGACTATGATTAGACTGGCGTTTATTGAATGACTCAATTTAAACCTTGAAGATTCCTGTAAATAGTTGTAGGAAAACTGTCTACCTTTGGTAAAACTCTTCACATACACAATGATAGTCCCGAAAAATGATTAGAAACATGTAAGAAACACTTGAAATGCTGGTACAGAGAGCCGTTCTATCTTTATGTTCATGTTCAATCACGGATATTAGAGATAGAATGCTGCGTAATGACGAGAGTACAGATAATGTTTACCATTCTGGCTACTTTAGATGATGTATTTCCAAAGAATGTGCTGTCAAACATTAAGAATTTCCATTTATAAAGCTCAGAATATGTGTGAAGCTGATAAATGAAGAGAATACTATTTATATTTACAACTGAGGCTGAATTGCCTTGCATTTTCTGAATGTCACAATTTAAAACTTAAAGATTCCTGTGTATACTCTAGGAAAACTGTCTACTTTTGGTAAAACTCTTAAAATACACAATGATAGTCCCGGAAATGATTAGAAACATGTAAGAAACACTTTAAATAGTGGTAAATGGAGCCGTTCTATCCTGATGGCCTAGTTCAATCACCGAGGTTAGAGGTAGAAAACTCTCAATAAAGAGAGTAATGATAATGTTTACAATTCCGGCTACTCTAGATGGTGTTTTTTCCAAAGAAAGTGCTTCCAATATTAAGAATTGCTGTTTTTAAAGCTCAGAATATGTGTTTGAGGCTGAGAAGTTAAGAGAATACTGTTTATATTTACAATTATGGCTGAATTGCCTGGCATTTTCTTAATGACAAAGTTTACATCCTGAAGATTCATGTATCTACTTCTGGGAAAATGTCTAATTTTGGTACAACTCTTAAAATACAGTAGAATAGTCCCGGGAAGTGATTAGAAACATGTAAGAAACACTTGAAATGCTGTTAAATAGAGCCGTTCTAACTTTATGGCCTAGTTCAATCACTGAGATGAGAGGTAAAAAACTCTCAACTGAGGAGAGTAATGATGAAGTTTACAATTCCGGCTACTCTAGATGTTGTTTTTCCAAGGAAAGTGTTTTCAAACATTAAGAAATGCTGTTTATAAAGCTCAGAATATGTACGAAGCTGATAAATAAAGAGAATACTGTTTATATTTACAGGTGATTCTGATTAGACTGGCGTTTTCTGAATGACTCAATTGAAACCTTCAAGATTTCCGGGTATATTTCTAGGAAATCTGTCTACTTTTGGTAAAACGCTTAGCATACACAATGATAGTCCCGAGAAATGATTAGAAACATGTAAGAAACACTTGACATGCTGGTACAATAGAGCCGTTCTATCTTTATTTTCATGTTCAATCACGGAGATTAGAGATAGAATGCTAAGAAATGACGAGAATACAGATAATGTTTACCATTCTGGCTACTTTAGATGATGTATTTCCGAAGAATGTGCTTTCAAACATTAAGAATTTCCATTGATAAAGCTCAGAATATGTGTGAAGCTGATAAATTTAGAGAATGCTCTTTATATTTACAGGTGACTATGATTAGACTGGCGTTTACTGAATGACTCAATTTAAACCTTGAAGATTCCTGTAAATAGTTGTAGGAAAACTGTCTACCTTTGGTAAAACTTTTCACACACACAATGATAGTCCCGAAAAATGATTAGAAACATGTAAGAAACACTTGAAATGCTGGTACATAGAGCCGTTCTATCTTTATGTTCATGTTCAATCACGGAGATTAGAGATAGAATGCTGCGTAATGACGAGAGTACAGATAATGTTTACCATTCTGGCTACTTTAGATGATGTATTTCCAAAGAATGTGCTTTCAAACATTAAGAATTTCCATTTATAAAGCTCAGAATATGTGTGAAGCTGATAAATGAAGAGAATACTATTTATATTTACAACTGAGGCTGAATTGCCTGGCGTTTTCTGAATGGCACAATTTAAATCTTAAAGATTCCTGTGTATACTACTAGGAAAACTGTCTACTTTTGGTAAAACTCTTAAAATACACAATGATAGTCCCGGAAATGATTAGAAACCTGTAAGAAACACTTTAAATAGGGGTAAATGGAGCCGTTCTATCCCGATGGCCTACTTCAATCACCGAGATTAGAGGTAGAAAACTCTCAATAAAGAGAGTAATGATAATGTTTACAATTCCGGCTACTCTAGATGGTGTTTTTCCAAAGAAAGTGCTTCCAATATTAAGAATTGCTGTTTTTAAAGCTCAGAATATGTGTTTGAGGCTGAGAAGTTAAGAGAATACTGTTTATATTTACAATTATGGCTGAATTGCCTGGCATTTTCTTAATGACAAAGTTTACATCCTGAAGATTCATGTATCTACTTCTGGGAAAATGTCTAATTTTGGTACAACTCTTAAAATACACTAGGATATTCCCCGGAAGTGATTAGAAACATGTAAGAAGCACTTGAAATGCTGTTAAATAGAGCCGTTCTAACTTTATGGCCTAGTTCAATCACTGAGATGAGAGGTAAAAAAACTCTCAACTGAGGAGAGTAATAATGAAGTTTACAATTCCGGCTACTCTAGATGTTGTTTTTCCAAGGAAAGTGTTTTCAAACATTAAGAATTGCTGTTTATAAAGCTCAGAATATGTACGAAGCTGATAAATAAAGAGAATACTGTTTATATTTACAGGTGATTCTGATTAGACTGGCGTTTTCTGAATGACTCAATTGAAACCTTCAACATTTCCGTGTATCCTTCTAGGAAAACTGTCTACTTTTGGTAAAACGCTTAGCATACACAATGATAGTCCCGAGAATGATTAGAAACATGTAAGAAACACTTGACATGCTGGTACATAGAGCCGTTCTATCTTTATTTTCATGTTCAATCACGGAGATTAGAGATAGAATGTTAAGAAATGACGAGAATACAGATAATGTTTACCATTCTGGCTACTTTAGATGATGTATTTCCGAAGAATGTGCTTTCAAACATTAAGAATTTCCATTGATAAAGCTCAGAATATGTGTGAAGCTGATAAATTTAGAGAATGCTCTTTATATTTACAGGTGACTATGATAAGACTGGCGTTTACTGAATGACTCAATTTAAACCTTGAAGATTCCTGTAAATAGTTGTAGGGAAACTGTCTACCTTTGGTAAAACTCTTCACACACACAATGATAGTCCCGAAAAATGATTAGAAACATGTAAGAAACACTTGAAATGCTGGTACATAGAGCCGTTCTATCTTTATGTTCATGTTCAATCACGGAGATTAGAGATAGAATGCTGCGTAATGACGAGAGTACAGATAATGTTTACCATTCTGGCTACTTTAGATGATGTATTTCCAAAGAATGTACTTTCAAACATTAAGAATTTCCATTTATAAAGCTAGAATATGGGTATGAAGCTGATAAATGAAGAGAATACTATTTATATTTACAACTGAGGCTGAATTGCCTGGCGTTTTCTGAATGGCACAATTTAAATCTTAAAGATTCCTGTGTATACTACTAGGAAAACTGTCTACTTTTGGTAAAACTCTTAAAATACACAATGATAGTCCCGGAAATGATTAGAAACATGTAAGAAACACTTTAAATAGGGGTAAATGGAGCCGTTCTATCCTCATGGCCTAGTTCAATCACCGAGATTAGAGGTAGAAAACTCTCAATAAAGAGAGTAATGATAATGTTTACAATTCCGGCTACTCTAGATGGTGTTTTTCCAAAGAAAGTGCTTCCAATATTAAGAATTGCTGTTTTTAAAGCTCAGAATATGTGTTTGAGGCTGAGAAGTTAAGAGAATACTGTTTATATTTACAATTATGTCTGAATTGCCTGGCATTTTCTTAATGACAAAGTTTACATCCTGAAGATTCATGTATCTACTTCTGGGAAAATGTCTAATTTTGGTACAACTCTTAAAATACAGTAGAATAGTCCCGGGAAGTGATTAGAAACATGTAAGAAACAATTGAAATGCTGTTAAATAGAGCCGTTCTAACTTTATGGCCTAGTTCAATCACTGAGATGAGAGGTAAAAAACTCTCAACTGAGGAGAGTAATGATGAAGTTTACAATTGCGGCTACTCTAGATGTTGTTTTTCCAAGGAAAGTGTTTTCAAACATTAAGAATTGCTGTTTATAAAGCTCAGAATATGTACGAAGCTGATAAATAAAGAGAATACTGTTTATATTTACAGGTGATTCTGATTAGACTGGCGTTTTCCGAATGACTCAATTGAAACCTTCAAGATTCCCGTGTATACTTCTAGGAAATCTGTCTACTTTTGGTAAAACGCTTAGCATACACAATGATAGTCCCGAGAAATGATTAGAAACATGTAAGAAACACTTGAAATGCTGGTACATAGAGCCGTTCTATCTTTATTTTCATGTTCAATCACGGAGATTAGAGATAGAATGCTAAGAAATGACGAGAATACAGATAATGTTTACCATTCTGGCTACTTTAGATGATGTATTTCCGAAGAATGTGCTTTCAAACATTAAGAATTTCCATTGATAAAGCTCAGAATATGTGTGAAGCTGATAAATTTAGAGAATGCTCTTTATATTTACAGGTGACTATGATTAGACTGGCGTTTACTGAATGACTCAATTTAAACCTTGAAGATTCCTGTAAATAGTTGTAGGAAAACTGTCTACCTTTGGCAAAACTCTTCACACACACAATGATAGTCCCGAAAAATGATTAGAAACATGTAAGAAACACTTGAAATGCTGGTACATAGAGCCGTTCTATCTTTATGTTCATGTTCAATCACGGAGATTAGAGATAGAATGCTGCGTAATGACGAGAGTACAGATAATGTTTACCATTCTGGCTACTTTAGATGATGTATTTCCAAAGAATGTGCTTTCCAACATTAAGAATTTCCATTTATAAAGCTCAGAATATGTGTGAAGCTGATAAATGAAGAGAATACTATTTATATTTACAACTGAGGCTGAATTGCCTGGCGTTTTCTGAATGGCACAATTTAAATCTTAAAGATTCCTGTGTATACTACTTGGAAAACTGTCTACTTTTGGTAAAACTCTTAAAATACACAATGATAGTCCCGGAAATGATTAGAAACATGTAAGAAACACTTTAAATAGGGGTAAATGGAGCCGTTCTATCCCGATGGCCTACTTCAATCACCGAGATTAGAGGTAGAAAACTCTCAATAAAGAGAGTAATGATAATGTTTACAATTCCGGCTACTCTAGATGGTGTTTTTCCAAAGAAAGTGCTTCCAATATTAAGAATTGCTGTTTTTAAAGCTCAGAATATGTGTTTGAGGCTGAGAAGTTAAGAGAATACTGTTTATATTTACAATTATGGCTGAATTGCCTGGCATTTTCTTAATGACAAAGTTTACATCCTGAAGATTCATGTATCTACTTCTGGGAAAATGTCTAATTTTGGTACAACTCTTAAAATACACTAGGATATTCCCCGGAAGTGATTAGAAACATGTAAGAAACACTTGAAATGCTGTTAAATAGAGCCGTTCTAACTTTATGGCCTAGTTCAATCACTGAGATGAGAGGTAAAAAACTCTCAACTGAGGAGAGTAATAATGAAGTTTACAATTCCGGCTACTCCAGATGTTGTTTTTCCAAGGAAAGTGTTTTCAAACATTAAGAATTGCTGTTTATAAAGCTCAGAATATGTACGAAGCTGATAAATAAAGAGAATACTGTTTATATTTACAGGTCATTCTGATTAGACTGGCGTTTTCTGAATGACTCAATTGAAACCTTCAAGATTTCCGTGTATACTTCTAGGAAAACTGTCTACTTTTGGTAAAACGCTTAGCATACACAATGATAGTCCCGAGAATGATTAGAAACATGTAAGAAACACTTGACATGCTGGTACATAGAGCCGTTCTATCTTTATTTTCATGTTCAATCACGGAGATTAGATATAGAATGTTAAGAAATGACGAGAATACAGATAATGTTTACCATTCTGGCTACTTTAGATGATGTATTTCCGAAGAATGTGCTTTCAAACATTAAGAATTTCCATTGATAAAGCTCAGAATATGTGTGAAGCTGATAAATTAAGAGAATGCTCTTTATATTTACAGGTGACTATGATTAGACTGGCGTTTACTGAATGACTCAATTTAAACCTTGAAGATTCCTGTAAATAGTTTTAGGAAAACTGTCTACCTTTGGTAAAACTCTTCACATACACAATGATAGTCCCGAAAAATGCTTAGAAACATGTAAGAAACACTTGAAATGCTGGTACATAGAGCCGTTCTATCTTTATGTTCATGTTCAATCACGGATATTAGAGATAGAATGCTGCGTAATGACGAGAGTACAGATAATGTTTACCATTCTGGCTACTTTAGATGATGTATTTCCAAAGAATGTGCTGTCAAACATTAAGAATTTCCATTTATAAAGCTCAGAATATGTGTGAAGCTGATAAATGAAGAGAATACTATTTATATTTACAACTGAGGCTGAATTGCCTGGCGTTTTCTGAATGGCACAATTTAAATCTTAAGATTCCTGTGTATACTACTAGGAAAACTGTCTACTTTTGGTAAAACTCTTAAAATACACAATGATAGTCCCGGAAATGATTAGAAACATGTAAGAAACACTTTAAATAGGGGTAAATGGAGCCGTTCTATCCTGATGGCCTAGTGCAATCACCGAGGTTAGAGGTAGAAAACTCTCAATAAAGAGAGTAATGATAATGTTTACAATTCCGGCTACTCTAGATGGTGTTTTTCCAAAGAAAGTGCTTCCAATATTAAGAATTGCTGTTTTTAAAGCTCAGAATATGTGTTTGAGGCTGAGAAGTTAAGAGAATACTGTTTATATTTACAATTATGGCTGAATTGCCTGGCATTTTCTTAATGACAAAGTTTACATCCTGAAGATTCATGTATCTACTTCTGGGAAAATGTCTAATTTTGGTACAACTCTTAAAATACAGTAGAATAGTCCCTGGAAGTGATTAGAAACATGTAAGAAACACTTGAAATGCTGTTAAATAGAGCCGTTCTATCTTTATGGCCTAGTTCAAGCACTGAGATGAGAGGTAAAAAACTCTCAACTGAGGAGAGTAATGATGAAGTTTACAATTGCGGCTACTCTAGATGTTGTTTTACCAAGGAAAGTGTTTTCAAACATTAAGAATTGCTGTTTATAAAGCTCAGTATATGTACGAAGCTGATAAATAAAGAGAATACTGTTTATATTTACAGGTGATTCTGATTAGACTGGCGTTTTCTGAATGACTCAATTAAAACCTTCAAGATTCCCGTGTATACTTCTAGGAAATCTGTCTACATTTGGTAAAACGCTTAGCATACACAATGATAGTCCCGAGAAATGATTAGAAACATGTAAGAAACACTTGAAATGCTGGTACATAGAGCCGTTCTATCTTTATTTTCATGTTCAATCACGGAGATTAGAGATAGAATGCTAAGAAATGATGAGAATACAGATAATGTTTACCATTCTGCCTACTTTAGATGATGTATTTCCAAAGAATGTGCTCTCAAACATTAAGAATTTCCATTTATAAAGCTCAGAATATGTGTGAAGCTGATAAATTAAGAGAATGCTCTTTATATTTACAGGTGACTATGATTAGACTGGCATTTATTGAATGACTCAATTTAAACCTTGAAGATTCCTGTAAATAGTTGTAGGAAAACTGTCTACCTTTGGTAAAACTCTTCACATACACAATGATAGTCCCGAAAAATGATTAGAAACATGTAAGAAACACTTGAAATGCTGGTACATAGAGCCATTCTATCTTTATGTTCATGTTCAATCACGGAGATTAGAGATAGAATGCTGAATAATGACGAGAGTACAGATAATGTTTACCATTCTGGCTACTTTAGATGACGTATTTCCGAAGAATGTGCTTTCAAAAATTAAGAATAGCAGTTTATAAAGCCAGAATATGGGTATGAAGCTGATAAATGAAGAGAATACTATTTATATTTACAACTGAGGCTGAATTGCCTGGCGTTTTCTGAATGGCACAATTTAAATCTTAAAGATTCCTGTGTATACTACTAGGAAAACTGTCTACTTTTGGTAAAACTCTTAAAATACACAATGATAGTCCCGGAAATGATTAGAAACATGTAAGAAACACTTTAAATAGGGGTAAATGGAGCCTTTCTATCCTGATGGCCTACTTCAATCACCGAGATTAGAGGTAGAAAACTCTCAATAAAGAGAGTAATGATAATGTTTACAATTCCGGCTACTCTAGATGGTGTTTTTCCAAAGAAAGTGCTTCCAATATTAAGAATTGCTGTTTTTAAAGCTCAGAATATGTGTTTGAAGCTGAGAAGTTAAGAGAATACTGTTTATATTTACAATTATGGCTGAATTGCCTGCATTTTCTTAATGACAAAGTTTACATCCTGAAGATTCATGTATCTACTTCTGGGAAAATGTCTAATTTTGGTACAACTCTTAAAATACAGTAGAATAGTCCCGGGAAGTGATTAGAAGCATGTAAGAAACACTTGAAATGCTGTTAAATACAGCCGTTCTATCTTTATGGCCTAGTTCAATCACTGAGATGAGAGGTAAAAAACTCTCAACTGAGGAGAGTAATGATGAAGTTTACAATTGCGGCTACTCTAGATGTTGTTTTTCCAAGGAAAGTGTTTTCAAACATTAAGAATTGCTGTTTATAAAGCTCAGAATATGTACGAAGCTGATAAATAAAGAGAATACTGTTTATATTTACAGGTGATTCTGATTAGACTGGCGTTTTCTGAATGACTCAATTGAAACCTTCAAGATTCCCGTGTATACTTCTAGGAAATCTGTCTACTTTTGGTAAAACGCTTAGCATACACAATGATAGTCCCGAGAAATGATTAGAAACATGTAAGAAACACTTGAAATGCTGGTACATAGAGCCGTTCTATCTTTATTTTCATGTTCAATCACGGAGATTAGAGATAGAATGCTAAGAAATGACGAGAATACAGATAATGTTTACCATTCTGGCTACTTTAGATGATGTATTTCCGAAGAATGTGCTTTCAAACATTAAGAATTTCCATTTATAAAGTTCAGAATATGTGTGAAGCTGATAAATTAAGAGAATGCTCTTTATATTTACAGGTGACTATGATTAGACTGGCGTTTACTGAATGACTCAATTTAAACCTTGAAGGTTCCTGTAAATAGTTGTAGGAAAACTGTCTACCTTTGGTAAAACTCTTCACATACACAATGATAGTCCCGAAAAATGATTAGAAACATGTAAGAAACACTTGAAATGCTGGTACATAGAGCCGTTCTATCTTTATGTTCATGTTCGATCACGGAGATTAGAGATAGAATGCTGCGTAATGACGGGAGTACAGATAATGTTTACCATTCCGGCTACTTTAGATGATGTATTTCCAAAGAATGTGCTTTCAAACATTAAGAATTTCCATTTATAAAGCTCAGAATATGTGTGAAGCTGATAAATGAAGAGAATACTATTTATATTTACAACTGAGGCTGAATTGCCTGGCGTTTTCTGAATGGCACAATTTAAATCTTAAAGATTCCTGTGTATACTACTAGGAAAACTGTCTACTTTTGGTAAAACTCTTAAAATACACAATGATAGTCCCGGAAATGATTAGAAACATGTAAGAAACACTTTAAATAGGGGTAAATGGAGCCGTTCTATCCTGATGGCCTAGTTCAATCACCGAGATTAGAGGTAGAAAACGCTCAAGAAAGAGAGTAATGATAATGTTTACAATTCGGGCTACTCTAGATGGTGTTTTTCCAAAGAAAGTGCTTCCAATATTAAGAATTGCTGTTTTTAAAGCTCAGAATATGTGTTTGAGGCTGATAAGTTAAGAGAATACTGTTTATATTTACAATTATGGCTGAATTGCCTGGCATTTTCTTAATGAAAAAGTTTACATCCTGAAGATTCATGTATCTACTTCTGGGAAAATGTCTAATTTTGGTACAACTCTTAAAATACAGTAGAATAGTCCCGGGAAGTGATTAGAAACATGTAAGAAACACTTGAAATGCTGTTAAATAGAGCCGTTCTAACTTTATGGCCAATTTCAATCACTGAGATGAGAGGTAAAAAACTCTCAACTGAGGAGAGTAATGATGAAGTTTACAATTGCGGCTACTCCAGATGTTGTTTTTCCAAGGAAAGTGTTTTCAAACATTAAGAATTGCTGTTTATAAAGCTCAGAATATGTATGAAGCTGATAAATAAAGAGAATACTGTTTATATTTACAGGTGATTCTGATTAGACTGGCGTTTTCTGAATGACTCAATTGAAACCTTCAAGATTCCCGTGTATACTTCTAGGAAATCTGTCTACATTTGGTAAAACGCTTAGCATACACAATGATAGTCCCGAGAAATGATTAGAAACATGTAAGAAACACTTGAAATGCTGGTACATAGAGCCGTTCTATCTTTATTTTCATGTTCAATCACGGAGATTAGAGATAGAATGCTAAGAAATGACGAGAATACAGATAATGTTTACCATTCTGGCTACTTTAGATGATGTATTTCCAAAGAATGTGCTTTCAAACATTAAGAATTTCCATTTATAAAGCTCAGAATATGTGTGAAGCTGATAAATTAAGAGAATGCTCTTTATATTTACAGGTGACTATGATTAGACTGGCATTTATTGAATGACTCAATTTAAACCTTGAAGATTCCTGTAAATAGTTGTAGGAAAACTGTCTACCTTTGGTAAAACTCTTCACATACACAATGATAGTCCCGAAAAATGATTAGAAACATGTAAGAAACACTTGAAATGCTGGTACATAGAGCCGTTCTATCTTTATGTTCATGTTCAGTCACGGAGATTAGAGATAGAATGCTGCATAATGACGAGAGTACAGATAATGTTTACCATTCTGGCTACTTTAGATGATGTATTTCCAAAGAATGTGCTTTCAAAAATTAAGAATAGCAGTTTATAAAGCTAGAATATGGGTATGAAGCTGATAAATGAAGAGAATACTATTTATATTTACAACTGAGGCTGAATTGCCTGGCGTTTTCTGAATGGCACAATTTAAATCTTAAAGATTCCTGTGTATACTACTAGGAAAACTGTCTACTTTTGGTAAAACTCTTAAAATACACAATGATAGTCCCGGAAATGATTAGAAACATGTAAGAAACACTTTAAATAGGGGTAAATGGAGCCTTTCTATCCTGATGGCCTACTTCAATCACCGAGATTAGAGGTAGAAAACTCTCAATAAAGAGAGTAATGATAATGTTTACAATTCCGGCTACTCTAGATGGTGTTTTTCCAAAGAAAGTGCTTCTGATATTAAGAATTGCTGTTTTTAAAGCTCAGAATATGTGTTTGAGGCTGAGAAGTTAAGAGAATACTGTTTATATTTACAATTATGGCTGAATTGCCTGGCATTTTCTTAATGACAAAGTTTACATCCTGAAGATTCATGTATCTACTTCTGGGAAAATGTCTAATTTTGGTACAACTCTTAAAATACAGTAGAATAGTCCCGGGAAGTGATTAGAAACATGTAAGAAACACTTGAAATGCTGTTAAATAGAGCCGTTCTAACTTTATGGCCTAGTTCAATCACTGAGATGAGAGGTAAAAAACTCTCAACTGAGGAGAGTAATGATGAAGTTTACAATTGCGGCTACTCTAGATGTTGTTTTTCCAAGGAAAGTGTTTTCAAACATTAAGAATTGCTGTTTATAAAGCTCAGAATATGTACGAAGCTGATAAATAAAGAGAATACTGTTTATATTTACAGGTGATTCTGATTAGACTGGCGTTTTCTGAATGACTCAATTGAAACCTTCAAGATTTCCGTGTATACTTCTAGGAAAACTGTCTACTTTTGGTAAAACGCTTAGCATACACAATGATAGTCCCGAGAAATGATTAGAAACATGTAAGAAACACTTGAAATGCTGGTACATAGAGCCGTTCTATCTTTATTTTCATGTTCAATCACGGAGATTAGAGATAGAATGCTAAGAAATGACGAGAATACAGATAATATTTACCATTCTGGCTACTTTAGATGATGTATTTCCGAAGAATGTGCTTTCAAACATTAAGAATTTCCATTTATAAAGCTCAGAATATGTGTGAAGCTGATAAATTAAGAGAATGCTCTTTATATTTACAGGTGACTATGATTAGACTGGCGTTTACTGAATGACTCAATTTAAACCTTGAAGATTCCTGTAAATAGTTGTAGGAAAACTGTCTACCTTTGGTAAAACTCTTCACATACACAATGATAGTCCCGAAAAATGATTAGAAACATGTAAGAAACACTTGAAATGCTGGTACATAGAGCCGTTCTATCTTTATGTTCATGTTCAATCATGGAGATTAGAGATAGAATGCTGCGTAATGACGAGAGTACAGATAATGTTTACCATTCTGGCTACTTTAGATGATGTATTTCCAAAGAATGTGCTTTCAAACATTAAGAATTTCCATTTATAAAGCTCAGAATATGTGTGAAGCTGATAAATGAAGAGAATACTATTTATATTTACAACTGAGGCTGAATTGCCTGGCGTTTTCTGAATGGCACAATTTAAATCTTAAAGATTCCTGTGTATACTACTAGGAAAACTGTCTACTTTTGGTAAAACTCTTAAAATACACAATGATAGTCCCGGAAATGATTAGAAACATGTAAGAAACACTTTAAATAGGGGTAAATGGAGCCGTTCTATCCTGATGGCCTAGTTCAATCACCGAGATTAGAGGTAGAAAACGCTCAAGAAAGAGAGTAATGATAATGTTTACAATTCGGGCTACTCTAGATGGTGTTTTTCCAAAGAAAGTGCTTCCAATATTAAGAATTGCTGTTTTTAAAGCTCAGAATATGTGTTTGAGGCTGATAAGTTAAGAGAATACTGTTTATATTTACAATTATGGCTGAATTGCCTGGCATTTTCTTAATGACAAAGTTTACATCCTGAAGATTCATGTATCTACTTCTGGGAAAATGTCTAATTTTGGTACAACTCTTAAAATATAGTAGAATAGTCCCGGGAAGTGATTAGAAACATGTAAGAAACACTTGAAATGCTGTTAAATAGAGCCGTTCTAACTTTATGGCCAATTTCAATCACTGAGATGAGAGGTAAAAAACTCTCAACTGAGGAGAGTAATGATGAAGTTTACAATTGCGGCTACTCCAGATGTTGTTTTTCCAAGGAAAGTGTTTTCAAACATTAAGAATTGCTGTTTATAAAGCTCAGAATATGTATGAAGCTGATAAATAAAGAGAATACTGTTTATATTTACAGGTGATTCTGATTAGACTGGCGTTTTCTGAATGACTCAATTGAAACCTTCAAGATTCCCGTGTATACTTCTAGGAAATCTGTCTACTTTTGCTAAAACGCTTAGCATACACAATGATAGTCCCGAGAAATGATTAGAAACATGTAAGAAACACTTGAAATGCTGGTACATAGAGCCGTTCTATCTTTATTTTCATGTTCAATCACGGAGATTAGAGATAGAATGCTAAGAAATGACGAGAATACAGATAATGTTTACCATTCTGGCTACTTTAGATGATGTATTTCCAAAGAATGTGCTTTCAAACATTAAGAATTTCCATTTATAAAGCTCAGAATATGTGTGAAGCTGATAAATTAAGAGAATGCTCTTTATATTTACAGGTGACTATGATTAGACTGGCATTTATTGAATGACTCAATTTAAACCTTGAAGATTCCTGTAAATAGTTGTAGGAAAACTGTCTACCTTTGGTAAAACTCTTCACATACACAATGATAGTCCCGAAAAATGATTAGAAACATGTAAGAAACACTTGAAATGCTGGTACATAGAGCCGTTCTATCTTTATGTTCATGTTCAATCATGGAGATTAGAGATAGAATGCTGCGTAATGACGAGAGTACAGATAATGTTTACCATTCTGGCTACTTTAGATGATGTATTTCCAAAGAATGTGCTTTCAAACATTAAGAATTTCCATTTATAAAGCTCAGAATATGTGTGAAGCTGATAAATGAAGAGAATACTATTTATATTTACAACTGAGGCTGAATTGCCTGGCGTTTTCTGAATGGCACAATTTAAATCTTAAAGATTCCTGTGTATACTACTAGGAAAACTGTCTACTTTTGGTAAAACTCTTAAAATACACAATGATAGTCCCGGAAATGATTAGAAACATGTAAGAAACACTTTAAATAGGGGTAAATGGAGCCGTTCTATCCTGATGGCCTAGTTCAATCACCGAGATTAGAGGTAGAAAACGCTCAAGAAAGAGAGTAATGATAATGTTTACAATTCGGGCTACTCTAGATGGTGTTTTTCCAAAGAAAGTGCTTCCAATATTAAGAATTGCTGTTTTTAAAGCTCAGAATATGTGTTTGAGGCTGATAAGTTAAGAGAATACTGTTTATATTTACAATTATGGCTGAATTGCCTGGCATTTTCTTAATGACAAAGTTTACATCCTGAAGATTCATGTATCTACTTCTGGGAAAATGTCTAATTTTGGTACAACTCTTAAAATATAGTAGAATAGTCCCGGGAAGTGATTAGAAACATGTAAGAAACACTTGAAATGCTGTTAAATAGAGCCGTTCTAACTTTATGGCCAATTTCAATCACTGAGATGAGAGGTAAAAAACTCTCAACTGAGGAGAGTAATGATGAAGTTTACAATTGCGGCTACTCCAGATGTTGTTTTTCCAAGGAAAGTGTTTTCAAACATTAAGAATTGCTGTTTATAAAGCTCAGAATATGTATGAAGCTGATAAATAAAGAGAATACTGTTTATATTTACAGGTGATTCTGATTAGACTGGCGTTTTCTGAATGACTCAATTGAAACCTTCAAGATTCCCGTGTATACTTCTAGGAAATCTGTCTACTTTTGCTAAAACGCTTAGCATACACAATGATAGTCCCGAGAAATGATTAGAAACATGTAAGAAACACTTGAAATGCTGGTACATAGAGCCGTTCTATCTTTATTTTCATGTTCAATCACGGAGATTAGAGATAGAATGCTAAGAAATGACGAGAATACAGATAATGTTTACCATTCTGGCTACTTTAGATGATGTATTTCCAAAGAATGTGCTTTCAAACATTAAGAATTTCCATTTATAAAGCTCAGAATATGTGTGAAGCTGATAAATTAAGAGAATGCTCTTTATATTTACAGGTGACTATGATTAGACTGGCATTTATTGAATGACTCAATTTAAACCTTGAAGATTCCTGTAAATAGTTGTAGGAAAACTGTCTACCTTTGGTAAAACTCTTCACATACACAATGATAGTCCCGAAAAATGATTAGAAACATGTAAGAAACACTTGAAATGCTGGTACATAGAGCCGTTCTATCTTTATGTTCATGTTCAGTCACGGAGATTAGAGATAGAATGCTGCATAATGACGAGAGTACAGATAATGTTTACCATTCTGGCTACTTTAGATGATGTATTTCCAAAGAATGTGCTTTCAAAAATTAAGAATAGCAGTTTATAAAGCTAGAATATGGGTATGAAGCTGATAAATGAAGAGAATACTATTTATATTTACAACTGAGGCTGAATTGCCTGGCGTTTTCTGAATGGCACAATTTAAATCTTAAAGATTCCTGTGTATACTACTAGGAAAACTGTCTACTTTTGGTAAAACTCTTAAAATACACAATGATAGTCCCGGAAATGATTAGAAACATGTAAGAAACACTTTAAATAGGGGTAAATGGAGCCTTTCTATCCTGATGGCCTACTTCAATCACCGAGATTAGAGGTAGAAAACTCTCAATAAAGAGAGTAATGATAATGTTTACAATTCCGGCTACTCTAGATGGTGTTTTTCCAAAGAAAGTGCTTCCGATATTAAGAATTGCTGTTTTTAAAGCTCAGAATATGTGTTTGAGGCTGAGAAGTTAAGAGAATACTGTTTATATTTACAATTATGGCTGAATTGCCTGGCATTTTCTTAATGACAAAGTTTACATCCTGAAGATTCATGTATCTACTTCTGGGAAAATGTCTAATTTTGGTACAACTCTTAAAATACAGTAGAATAGTCCCGGGAAGTGATTAGAAACATGTAAGAAACACTTGAAATGCTGTTAAATAGAGCCGTTCTAACTTTATGGCCTAGTTCAATCACTGAGATGAGAGGTAAAAAACTCTCAACTGAGGAGAGTAATGATGAAGTTTACAATTGCGGCTACTCTAGATGTTGTTTTTCCAAGGAAAGTGTTTTCAAACATTAAGAATTGCTGTTTATAAAGCTCAGAATATGTATGAAGCTGATAAATAAAGAGAATACTGTTTATATTTACAGGTGATTCTGATTAGACTGGCGTTTTCTGAATGACTCAATTGAAACCTTCAAGATTCCCGTGTATACTTCTAGGAAATCTGTCTACATTTGGTAAAACGCTTAGCATACACAATGATAGTCCCGAGAAATGATTAGAAACATGTAAGAAACACTTGAAATGCTGGTACATAGAGCCGTTCTATCTTTATTTTCATGTTCAATCACGGAGATTAGAGATAGAATGCTAAGAAATGACGAGAATACAGATAATGTTTACCATTCTGGCTACTTTAGATGATGTATTTCCAAAGAATGTGCTTTCAAACATTAAGAATTTCCATTTATAAAGCTCAGAATATGTGTGAAGCTGATAAATTAAGAGAATGCTCTTTATATTTACAGGTGACTATGATTAGACTGGCATTTATTGAATGACTCAATTTAAACCTTGAAGATTCCTGTAAATAGTTGTAGGAAAACTGTCTACCTTTGGTAAAACTCTTCACATACACAATGATAGTCCCGAAAAATGATTAGAAACATGTAAGAAACACTTGAAATGCTGGTACATAGAGCCGTTCTATCTTTATGTTCATGTTCAGTCACGGAGATTAGAGATAGAATGCTGCATAATGACGAGAGTACAGATAATGTTTACCATTCTGGCTACTTTAGATGATGTATTTCTGAAGAATGTGCTTTCAAAAATTAAGAATAGCAGTTTATAAAGCTAGAATATGTGTATGAAGCTGATAAATGAAGAGAATACTATTTATATTTACAACTGAGGCTGAATTGCCTGGCGTTTTCTGAATGGCACAATTTAAATCTTAAAGATTCCTGTGTATACTACTAGGAAAACTGTCTACTTTTTTTAAAACTCTTAAAATACACAATGATAGTCCCGGAAATGATTAGAAACATGTAAGAAACACTTTAAATAGGGGTAAATGGAGCCGTTCTATCCTGATGGCCTACTTCAATCACCGAGATTAGAGGTAGAAAACTCTCAATAAAGAGAGTAATGATAATGTTTACAATTCCGGCTACTCTAGATGGTGTTTTTCCAAAGAAAGTGCTTCCGATATTAAGAATTGCTGTTTTTAAAGCTCAGAATATGTGTTTGAGGCTGAGAAGTTAAGAGAATACTGTTTATATTTACAATTATGGCTGAATTGCCTGGCATTTTCTTAATGACAAAGTTTACATCCTGAAGATTCATGTATCTACTTCTGGGAAAATGTCTAATTTTGGTACAACTCTTAAAATACAGTAGAATAGTCCCGGGAAGTGATTAGAAACATGTAAGAAACACTTGAAATGCTGTTAAATAGAGCCGTTCTAACTTTATGGCCTAGTTCAATCACTGAGATGAGAGGTAAAAAACTCTCAACTGAGGAGAGTAATGATGAAGTTTACAATTGCGGCTACTCTAGATGTTGTTTTTCCAAGGAAAGTGTTTTCAAACATTAAGAATTGCTGTTTATAAAGCTCAGAATATGTACGAAGCTGATAAATAAAGAGAATACTGTTTATATTTACAGGTGATTCTGATTAGACTGGCGTTTTCTGAATGACTCAATTGAAACCTTCAAGATTCCCGTGTATACTTTTTGGAAATCTGTCTACTTTTGGTAAAACGCTTAGCATACACAATGATAGTCCCGAGAAATGATTAGAAACATGTAAGAAACACTTGAAATGCTGGTACATAGAGCCGTTCTATCTTTATTTTCATGTTCAATCACGGAGATTAGAGATAGAATGCTAAGATATGATGAGAATACAGATAATGTTTACCATTCTGGCTACTTTAGATGATGTATTTCCGAAGAATGTGCTTTCAAACATTAAGAATTTCCATTTATAAAGCTCAGAATATGTGTGAAGCTGATAAATTAAGAGAATGCTCTTTATATTTACAGGTGACTATGATTAGACTGGCGTTTATTGAATGACTCAATTTAAACCTTGAAGATTCCTGTAAATAGTTGTAGGAAAACTGTCTACCTTTGGTAAAAGTCTTCACATACACTATGATAGTCCCGAAAAATGATTAGAAACATGTAAGAAACACTTGAAATGCTGGTACATAGAGCCGTTCTATCTTTATGTTCATGTTCAATCACGGAGATTAGAGATAGAATGCTGCGTAATGACGAGAGTACAGATAATGTTTACCATTCTGGCTACTTTAGATGATGTATTTCCAAAGAATGTGCTTTCAAACATTAAGAATTTCCATTTATAAAGCTCAGAATATGTGTGAAGCTGATAAATGAAGAGAATACTATTTATATTTACAACTGAGGCTGAATTGCCTGGCGTTTTCTGAATGGCACAATTTAAATCTTAAAGATTCCTGTATATACTACTAGGAAAACTGTCTACTTTTGGTAAAACTCTTAAAATACACAATGATAGTCCCGGAAATGATTAGAAACATGTAAGAAACACTTTAAATAGGGGTAAATGGAGCCGTTCTATCCTGATGGCCTACTTCAATCACGGAGATTAGAGGTAGAAAACTCTCAATAAAGAGAGTAATGATAATGTTTACAATTCTGGCTACTCTAGATGGTGTTTTTCCAAAGAAAGTGCTTCCAATATTAAGAATTGCTGTTTTTAAAGCTCAGAATATGTGTTTGAGCCTGAGAAGTTAAGAGAATACTGTTTATATTTACAATTATGGCTGAATTGCCTGGCATTTTCTTAATGACAAAGTTTACATCCTGAAGATTCATGTATCTACTTCTGGGAAAATGTCTAATTTTGGTACAACTCTTAAAATACAGTAGAATAGTCCCGGGAAGTGATTAGAAACATGTAAGAAACACTTGAAATGCTGTTAAATAGAGCCGTTCTATCTTTATGGCCTAGTTCAATCACTGAGATGAGAGGTAAAAAACTCTCAACTGAGGAGAGTAATGATGAAGTTTACAATTGCGGCTACTCTAGATGTTGTTTTTCCAAGGAAAGTGTTTTCAAACATTAAGAATTGCTGTTTATAAAGCTCAGAATATGTACGAAGCTGATAAATAAAGAGAATACTGTTTATATTTACAGGTGATTCTGATTAGACTGGCGTTTTCTGAATGACTCAATTGAAACCTTCAAGATTCCCGTGTATACTTTTTGGAAATCTGTCTACTTTTGGTAAAACGCTTAGCATACACAATGATAGTCCCGAGAAATGATTAGAAACATGTAAGAAACACTTGAAATGCTGGTACATAGAGCCGTTCTATCTTTATTTTCATGTTCAATCACGGAGATTAGAGATAGAATGCTAAGATATGATGAGAATACAGATAATGTTTACCATTCTGGCTACTTTAGATGATGTATTTCCGAAGAATGTGCTTTCAAACATTAAGAATTTCCATTTATAAAGCTCAGAATATGTGTGAAGCTGATAAATTAAGAGAATGCTCTTTATATTTACAGGTGACTATGATTAGACTGGCGTTTATTGAATGACTCAATTTAAACCTTGAAGATTCCTGTAAATAGTTGTAGGAAAACTGTCTACCTTTGGTAAAAGTCTTCACATACACTATGATAGTCCCGAAAAATGATTAGAAACATGTAAGAAACACTTGAAATGCTGGTACATAGAGCCGTTCTATCTTTATGTTCATGTTCAATCACGGAGATTAGAGATAGAATGCTGCGTAATGACGAGAGTACAGATAATGTTTACCATTCTGGCTACTTTAGATGATGTATTTCCAAAGAATGTGCTTTCAAACATTAAGAATTTCCATTTATAAAGCTCAGAATATGTGTGAAGCTGATAAATGAAGAGAATACTATTTATATTTACAACTGAGGCTGAATTGCCTGGCGTTTTCTGAATGGCACAATTTAAATCTTAAAGATTCCTGTATATACTACTAGGAAAACTGTCTACTTTTGGTAAAACTCTTAAAATACACAATGATAGTCCCGGAAATGATTAGAAACATGTAAGAAACACTTTAAATAGGGGTAAATGGAGCCGTTCTATCCTGATGGCCTACTTCAATCACGGAGATTAGAGGTAGAAAACTCTCAATAAAGAGAGTAATGATAATGTTTACAATTCCGGCTACTCTAGATGGTGTTTTTCCAAAGAAAGTGCTTCCAATATTAAGAATTGCTGTTTTTAAAGCTCAGAATATGTGTTTGAGCCTGAGAAGTTAAGAGAATACTGTTTATATTTACAATTATGGCTGAATTGCCTGGCATTTTCTTAATGACAAAGTTTACATCCTGAAGATTCATGTATCTACTTCTGGGAAAATGTCTAATTTTGGTACAACTCTTAAAATACAGTAGAATAGTCCCGGGAAGTGATTAGAAACATGTAAGAAACACTTGAAATGCTGTTAAATAGAGCCGTTCTATCTTTATGGCCTAGTTCAATCACTGAGATGAGAGGTAAAAAACTCTCAACTGAGGAGAGTAATGATGAAGTTTACAATTGCGGCTACTCTAGATGTTGTTTTTCCAAGGAAAGTGTTTTCAAACATTAAGAATTGCTGTTTATAAAGCTCAGAATATGTACGAAGCTGAAAAATAAAGAGAATACTGTTTATATTTACAGGTGATTCTGATTAGACTGGCGTTTTCTGAATGACTCAATTGAAACCTTCAAGATTTCCGTGTATACTTCTAGGAAAACTGTCTACTTTTGGTAAAACGCTTAGCATACACAATGATAGTCCCGAGAAATGATTAGAAACATGTAAGAAACACTTGAAATGCTGGTACATAGAGCCATTCTATCTTTATTTTCATGTTCAATCACGGAGATTAGAGATAGAATGCTAAGATATGATGAGAATACAGATAATGTTTACCATTCTGGCTACTTTAGATGATGTATTTCCGAAGAATGTGCTTTCAAACATTAAGAATTTCCATTTATAAAGCTCAGAATATGTGTGAAGCTGATAAATTAAGAGAATGCTCTTTATATTTACAGGTGACTATGATTAGACTGGCGTTTATTGAATGACTCAATTTAAACCTTGAAGATTCCTGTAAATAGTTGTAGGAAAACTGTCTACCTTTGGTAAAAGTCTTCACATACACAATGATAGTCACGAAAAATGATTAGAAACATGTAAGAAACACTTGAAATGCTGGTACATAGAGCCGTTCTATCTTTATGTTCATGTTCAATCACGGAGATTAGAGATAGAATGCTGCGTAATGACGAGAGTACAGATAATGTTTACCATTCTGGCTACTTTAGATGATGTATTTCCAAAGAATGTGCTTTCAAACATTAAGAATTTCCATTTATAAAGCTCAGAATATGTGTGAAGCTGATAAATGAAGAGAATACTATTTATATTTACAACTGAGGCTGAATTGCCTGGCGTTTTCTGAATGGCACAATTTAAATCTTAAAGATTCCTGTATATACTACTAGGAAAACTGTCTACTTTTGGTAAAACTCTTAAAATACACAATGATAGTCCCGGAAATTATTAGAAACATGTAAGAAACACTTTAAATAGGGGTAAATGGAGCCGTTCTATCCTGATGGCCTACTTCAATCACCGAGATTAGAGGTAGAAAACTCTCAATAAAGAGAGTAATGATAATGTTTACAATTCTGGCTACTCTAGATGGTGTTTTTCCAAAGAAAGTGCTTCCAATATTAAGAATTGCTGTTTTTAAAGCTCAGAATATGTGTTTGAGGCTGATAAGTTAAGAGAATACTGTTTATATTTACAATTATGGCTGAATTGCCTGGCATTTTCTTAATGACAAAGTTTACATCCTGAAGATTCATGTATCTACTTCTGGGAAAATGTCTAATTTTGGTACAACTCTTAAAATACAGTAGAATAGTCCCGGGAAGTGATTAGAAACATGTAAGAAACACTTGAAATGCTGTTAAATAGAGCCGTTCTATCTTTATGGCCTAGTTCAATCACTGAGATGAGAGGTAAAAAACTCTCAACTGAGGAGAGTAATGATGAAGTTTACAATTGCGGCTACTCTAGATGTTGTTTTTCCAAGGAAAGTGTTTTCAAACATTAAGAATTGCTGTTTATAAAGCTCAGAATATGTACGAAGCTGAAAAATAAAGAGAATACTGTTTATATTTACAGGTGATACTGATTAGACTGGCGTTTTCTGAATGACTCAATTGAAACCTTCAAGATTTCCGTGTATACTTCTAGGAAAACTGTCTACTTTTGGTAAAACGCTTAGCATACACAATGATAGTCCCGAGAAATGATTAGAAACATGTAAGAAACACTTGAAATGCTGGTACATAGAGCCATTCTATCTTTATTTTCATGTTCAATCACGGAGATTAGAGATAGAATGCTAAGATATGATGAGAATACAGATAATGTTTACCATTCTGGCTACTTTAGATGATGTATTTCCGAAGAATGTGCTTTCAAACATTAAGAATTTCCATTTATAAAGCTCAGAATATGTGTGAAGCTGATAAATTAAGAGAATGCTCTTTATATTTACAGGTGACTATGATTAGACTGGCGTTTATTGAATGACTCAATTTAAACCTTGAAGATTCCTGTAAATAGTTGTAGGAAAACTGTCTACCTTTGTTAAAAGTCTTCACATACACAATGATAGTCCCGAAAAATGATTAGAAACATGTAAGAAACACTTGAAATGCTGGTACATAGAGCCGTTCTATCTTTATGTTCATGTTCAATCACGGAGATTAGAGATAGAATGCTGCGTAATGACGAGAGTACAGATAATGTTTACCATTCTGGCTACTTTAGATGATGTATTTCCAAAGAATGTGCTTTCAAACATTAAGAATAGCAGTTTATAAAGCTAGAATATGGGTATGAAGCTGATAAATGAAGAGAATACTATTTATATTTACAACTGAGGCTGAATTGCCTGGCGTTTTCTGAATGGCACAATTTAAATCTTAAAGATTCCTGTGTATACTACTAGGAAAACTGTCTACTTTTGGTAAAACTCTTAAAATACACAATGATAGTCCCGGAAATGATTAGAAACATGTAAGAAACACTTTAAATAGGGGTAAATGGAGCCGTTCTATCCTGATGGCCTAGTTCAATCACCGAGATTAGAGGTAGAAAACTCTCAATAAAGAGAGTAATGATAATGTTTACAATTCCGGCTACTCTAGATGGTGTTTTTCCAAAGAAAGTGCTTCCAATATTAAGAATTGCTGTTTTTAAAGCTCAGAATATGTGTTTGAGGCTGAGAAGTTAAGAGAATACTGTTTATATTTACAATTATGGCTGAATTGCCTGGCATTTTCTTAATGACAAAGTTTACATCCTGAAGATTCATGTATCTACTTCTGGGAAAATGTCTAATTTTGGTACAACTCTTAAAATACAGTAGAATAGTCCCGGGAAGTGATTAGAAACATGTAAGAAACACTTGAAATGCTGTTAAATAGAGCCGTTCTATCTTTATGGCCTAGTTCAATCACTGAGATGAGAGGTAAAAAACTCTCAACTGAGGAGAGTAATGATGAAGTTTACAATTGCGGCTACTCTAGATGTTGTTTTTCCAAGGAAAGTGTTTTCAAACATTAAGAATTGCTGTTTATAAAGCTCAGAATATGTATGAGGCTGATAAATAAAGAGAATACTGTTTATATTTACAGGTGATTCTGATTAGACTGGCGTTTTCTGAATGACTCAATTGAAACCTTCAAGATTTCTGTGTATACTTCTAGGAAAACTGTCTACTTTTGGTAAAACGCTTAGCATACACAATGATAGTCCCGAGAAATGATTAGAAACATGTAAGAAACACTTGAAATGCTGGTACATAGAGCCGTTCTATCTTTATTTTCATGTTCAATCACGGAGATTAGAGATAGAATGCTAAGAAATGACGAGAATACAGATAATGTTTACCATTCTGGCTACTTTAGATGATGTATTTCCGAAGAATGTGCTTTCAAACATTAAGAATTTCCATTGATAAAGCTCAGAATATGTGTGAAGCTGATAAATTAAGAGAATGCTCTTTATATTTACAGGTGACTATGATTAGACTGGCGTTTACTGAATGACTCAATTTAAACCTTGAAGATTCCTGTAAATAGTTGTAGGAAAACTGTCTACCTTTGGTAAAACTCTTCACATACACAATGATAGTCCCGAAAAATGATTAGAAACATGTAAGAAACACTTGAAATGCTGGTACATAGAGCCGTTCTATCTTTATGTTCATGTTCAATCACGGAGATTAGAGATAGAATGCTGCGTAATGACGAGAGTACAGATAATGTTTACCATTCTGGCTACTTTAGATGATGTATTTCCAAAGAATGTGCTTTCAAAAATTAAGAATAGCAGTTTATAAAGCTAGAATATGGGTATGAAGCTGATAAATGAAGAGAATACTATTTATATTTACAACTGAGGCTGAATTGCCTGGCGTTTTCTGAATGGCACAATTTAAATCTTAAAGATTCCTGTGTATACTACTAGGAAAACTGTCTACTTTAGGTAAAACTCTTAAAATACACAATGATAGTCCCGGAAATGATTAGAAACATGTAAGAAACACTTTAAATAGGGGTAAATGGAGCCGTTCTATCCTGATGGCCTACTTCAATCACCGAGATTAGAGGTAGAAAACTCTCAATAAAGAGAGTAATGATAATGTTTACAATTCCGGCTACTCTAGATGGTGTTTTTCCAAAGAAAGTGCTTCCAATATTAAGAATTGCTGTTTTTAAAGCTCAGAATATGTGTTTGAGGCTGAGAAGTTAAGAGAATACTGTTTATATTTACAATTATGGCTGAATTGCCTGGCCTTTTCTTAATGACAAAGTTTACATCCTGAAGATTCATGTATCTACTTCTGGGAAAATGTCTAATTTTGGTACAACTCTTAAAATACAGTAGAATAGTCCCGGGAAGTGATTAGAAACATGTAAGAAACACTTGAAATGCTGTTAAATAGAGCCGTTCTATCTTTATGGCCTAGTTCAATCACTGAGATGAGAGGTAAAAAACTCTCAACTGAGGAGAGTAATGATGAAGTTTACAATTGCGGCTACTCTAGATGTTGTTTTTCCAAGGAAAGTGTTTTCAAACATTAAGAATTGCTGTTTATAAACCTCAGAATATGTACGAAGCTGATAAATAAAGAGAATACTGTTTATATTTACAGGTGATTCTGATTAGACTGGCGTTTTCTGAATGACTCAATTGAAACCTTCAAGATTCCCGTGTATACTTCTAGGAAATCTGTCTACTTTTGGTAAAACGCTTAGCATACACAATGATAGTCCCGAGAAATGATTAGAAACATGTAAGAAACACTTGAAATGCTGGTACATAGAGCCGTTCTATCTTTATTTTTATGTTCAATCACGGAGATTAGAGATAGAATGCTAAGAAATGACGAGAATACAGATAATGTTTACCATTCTGGCTACTTTAGATGATGTATTTCCGAAGTATGTGCTTTCAAACATTAAGAATTTCCATTGATAAAGCTCAGAATATGTGTGAAGCTGATAAATTAAGAGAATGCTCTTTATATTTACAGGTGACTATGATTAGACTGGCATTTATTGAATGACTCAATTTAAACCTTGAAGATTCCTGTAAATAGTTGTAGGAAAACTGTCTACCTTTGGTAAAACTCTTCACATACACAATGATAGTCCCGAAAAATGATTAGAAACATGTAAGAAACACTTGAAATGCTGGTACATAGAGCCGTTCTATCTTTATGTTCATGTTCAATCACGGAGATTAGAGATAGAATGCTGCGTAATGACGAGAGTACAGATAATGTTTACCATTCTGGGTACTTTAGATGATGTATTTCCAAAGAATGTGCTTTCAAAAATTAAGAATAGCAGTTTATAAAGCTAGAATATGGGTATGAAGCTGATAAATGAAGAGAATACTATTTATATTTACAACTGAGGCTGAATTGCCTGGCGTTTTCTGAATGGCACAATTTAAATCTTAAAGATTCCTGTGTATACTACTAGGAAAACTGTCTACTTTAGGTAAAACTCTTAAAATACACAATGATAGTCCCGGAAATGATTAGAAACATGTAAGAAACACTTTAAATAGGGGTAAATGGAGCCGTTCTATCCTGATGGCCTACTTCAATCACCGAGATTAGAGGTAGAAAACTCTCAATAAAGAGAGTAATGATAATGTTTACAATTCCGGCTACTCTAGATGGTGTTTTTCCAAAGAAAGTGCTTCCAATATTAAGAATTGCTGTTTTTAAAGCTCAGAATATGTGTTTGAGGCTGAGAAGTTAAGAGAATACTGTTTATATTTACAATTATGGCTGAATTGCCTGGCCTTTTCTTAATGACAAAGTTTACATCCTGAAGATTCATGTATCTACTTCTGGGAAAATGTCTAATTTTGGTACAACTCTTAAAATACAGTAGAATAGTCCCGGGAAGTGATTAGAAACATGTAAGAAACACTTGAAATGCTGTTAAATAGAGCCGTTCTATCTTTATGGCCTAGTTCAATCACTGAGATGAGAGGTAAAAAACTCTCAACTGAGGAGAGTAATGATGAAGTTTACAATTGCGGCTACTCTAGATGTTGTTTTTCCAAGGAAAGTGTTTTCAAACATTAAGAATTGCTGTTTATAAACCTCAGAATATGTACGAAGCTGATAAATAAAGAGAATACTGTTTATATTTACAGGTGATTCTGATTAGACTGGCGTTTTCTGAATGACTCAATTGAAACCTTCAAGATTCCCGTGTATACTTCTAGGAAATCTGTCTACTTTTGGTAAAACGCTTAGCATACACAATGATAGTCCCGAGAAATGATTAGAAACATGTAAGAAACACTTGAAATGCTGGTACATAGAGCCGTTCTATCTTTATTTTTATGTTCAATCACGGAGATTAGAGATAGAATGCTAAGAAATGACGAGAATACAGATAATGTTTACCATTCTGGCTACTTTAGATGATGTATTTCCGAAGTATGTGCTTTCAAACATTAAGAATTTCCATTGATAAAGCTCAGAATATGTGTGAAGCTGATAAATTAAGAGAATGCTCTTTATATTTACAGGTGACTATGATTAGACTGGCATTTATTGAATGACTCAATTTAAACCTTGAAGATTCCTGTAAATAGTTGTAGGAAAACTGTCTACCTTTGGTAAAACTCTTCACATACACAATGATAGTCCCGAAAAATGATTAGAAACATGTAAGAAACACTTGAAATGCTGGTACATAGAGCCGTTCTATCTTTATGTTCATGTTCAATCACGGAGATTAGAGATAGAATGCTGCGTAATGACGAGAGTACAGATAATGTTTACCATTCTGGGTACTTTAGATGATGTATTTCCAAAGAATGTGCTTTCAAAAATTAAGAATAGCAGTTTATAAAGCTAGAATATGGGTATGAAGCTGATAAATGAAGAGAATACTATTTATATTTACAACTGAGGCTGAATTGCCTGGCGTTTTCTGAATGGCACAATTTAAATCTTAAAGATTCCTGTGTATACTACTAGGAAAACTGTCTACTTTAGGTAAAACTCTTAAAATACACAATGATAGTCCCGGAAATGATTAGAAACATGTAAGAAACACTTTAAATAGGGGTAAATGGAGCCGTTCTATCCTGATGGCCTACTTCAATCACCGAGATTAGAGGTAGAAAACTCTCAATAAAGAGAGTAATGATAATGTTTACAATTCCGGCTACTCTAGATGGTGTTTTTCCAAAGAAAGTGCTTCCAATATTAAGAATTGCTGTTTTTAAAGCTCAGAATATGTGTTTGAGGCTGAGAAGTTAAGAGAATACTGTTTATATTTACAATTATGGCTGAATTGCCTGGCCTTTTCTTAATGACAAAGTTTACATCCTGAAGATTCATGTATCTACTTCTGGGAAAATGTCTAATTTTGGTACAACTCTTAAAATACAGTAGAATAGTCCCGGGAAGTGATTAGAAACATGTAAGAAACACTTGAAATGCTGTTAAATAGAGCCGTTCTATCTTTATGGCCTAGTTCAATCACTGAGATGAGAGGTAAAAAACTCTCAACTGAGGAGAGTAATGATGAAGTTTACAATTGCGGCTACTCTAGATGTTGTTTTTCCAAGGAAAGTGTTTTCAAACATTAAGAATTGCTGTTTATAAACCTCAGAATATGTACGAAGCTGATAAATAAAGAGAATACTGTTTATATTTACAGGTGATTCTGATTAGACTGGCGTTTTCTGAATGACTCAATTGAAACCTTCAAGATTTCCGTGTATACTTCTAGGAAAACTGTCTACTTTTGGTAAAACGCTTAGCATACACAATGATAGTCCCGAGAAATGATTAGAAACATGTAAGAAACACTTGAAATGCTGGTACATAGAGCCGTTCTATCTTTATTTTCATGTTCAATCACGGAGATTAGAGATAGAATGCTAAGAAATGACGAGAATACAGATAATGTTTACCATTCTGGCTACTTTAGATGATGTATTTCCGAAGAATGTGCTTTGAAACATTAAGAATTTCCATTGATGAAGCTCAGAATATGTGTGAAGCTGATAAATTAAGAGAATGCTCTTTATATTTACAGGTGACTATGATTAGACTGGCGTTTACTGAATGACTCAATTTAAACCTTGAAGATTCCTGTAAATAGTTGTAGGAAAACTGTCTACCTTTGGTAAAACTCTTCACATACACAATGATAGTCCCGAAAAATGATTAGAAACATGTAAGAAACACTTGAAATGCTGGTACATAGAGCCGTTCTATCTTTATGTTCATGTTCAATCACGGAGATTAGAGATAGAATGCTGCGTAATGACGAGAGTACAGATAATGTTTACCATTCTGGCTACTTTAGATGATGTATTTCCGAAGAATGTGCTTTCAAAAATTAAGAATAGCAGTTTATAAAGCTAGAATATGGGTATGAAGCTGATAAATGAAGAGAATACTATTTATATTTACAACTGAGGCTGAATTGCCTGGCGTTTTCTGAATGGCACAATTTAAATCTTAAAGATTCCTGTGTATACTACTAGGAAAACTATCTACTTTTGGTAAAACTCTTAAAATACACAATGATAGTCCCGGAAATGATTAGAAACATGTAAGAAACACTTTAAATAGGGGTAAATGGAGCCGTTCTATCTTGATGGCCTACTTCAATCACCGAGATTAGAGGTAGAAAACTCTCAATAAAGAGAGTAATGATAATGTTTACAATTCCGGCTACTCGAGATGGTGTTTTTCAAAGAAACTGCTTCCAATATTAAGAATTGCTGTTTTTAAAGCTCAGAATATGTGTTTGAGGCTGATAAGTTAAGAGAATACTGTTTATATTTACAATTATGGCTGAATTGCCTGGCATTTTCTTAATGACAAAGTTTACATCCTGAAGATTCATGTATCTACTTCTGGGAAAATGTCAAATTTTGGTACAACTCTTAAAATACAGTAGAATAGTCCCGGGAAGTGATTAGAAACATGTAAGAAACACTTGAAATGCTGTTAAATAGAGCCGTTCTATCTTTATGGCCTAGTTCAATCACTGAGATGAGAGGTAAAAAACTCTCAACTGAGGAGATTAATGATGAAGTTTACAATTGCGGCTACTCTAGATGTTGTTTTTCCAAGGAAAGTGTTTTCAAACATTAAGAATTGCTGTTTATAAAGCTCAGAATATGTATGAAGCTGATAAATAAAGAGAATACTGTTTATATTTACAGGTGATTCTGATTAGACTGGCGTTTTCTGAATGACTCAATTGAAACCTTCAAGATTCCCGTGTATACTTCTAGGAAATCTGTCTACTTTTGGTAAAACGCTTAGCATACACAATGATAGTCCCGAGAAATGATTAGAAACATGTAAGAAAACTTGAAATGCTGGTACATAGAGCCGTTCTATCTTTATTTTTATGTTCAATCACGGAGATTAGAGATAGAATGCTAAGAAATGACGAGAATACAGATAATGTTTACCATTCTGGCTACTTTAGATGATGTATTTCCGAAGTATGTGCTTTCAAACATTAAGAATTTCCATTGATAAAGCTCAGAATATGTGTGAAGCTGATAAATTAAGAGAATGCTCTTTATATTTACAGGTAACTATGATTAGACTGGCATTTATTGAATGACTCAATTTAAACCTTGAAGATTCCTGTAAATAGTTGTAGGAAAACTGTCTACCTTTGGTAAAACTCTTCACATACACAATGATAGTCCCGAAAAATGATTAGAAACATGTAAGAAACACTTGAAATGCTGGTACATAGAGCCGTTCTATCTTTATGTTCATGTTCAATCACGGAGATTAGAGATAGAATGCTGCGTAATGACGAGAGTACAGATAATGTTTACCATTCTGGCTACTTTAGATGATGTATTTCCAAAGAATGTGCTTTCAAACATTAAGAATTTCCATTTATAAAGCTCAGAATATGTGTGAAGCTGATAAATGAAGAGAATACTATTTATATTTACAACTGAGGCTGAATTGCCTGGCGTTTTCTGAATGGCACAATTTAAATCTTAAAGATTCCTGTGTATACTACTAGGAAAACTGTCTACTTTAGGTAAAACTCTTAAAATACACAATGATAGTCCCGGAAATGATTAGAAACATGTAAGAAACACTTTAAATAGGGGTAAATGGAGCCGTTCTATCCTGATGGCCTACTTCAATCACCGAGATTAGAGGTAGAAAACTCTCAATAAAGAGAGTAATGATAATGTTTACAATTCCGGCTACTCTAGATGGTGTTTTTCCAAAGAAAGTGCTTCCAATATTAAGAATTGCTGTTTTTAAAGCTCAGAATATGTGTTTGAGGCTGAGAAGTTAAGAGAATACTGTTTATATTTACAATTATGGCTGAATTGCCTGGCCTTTTCTTAATGACAAAGTTTACATCCTGAAGATTCATGTATCTACTTCTGGGAAAATGTCTAATTTTGGTACAACTCTTAAAATACAGTAGAATAGTCCCGGGAAGTGATTAGAAACATGTAAGAAACACTTGAAATGCTGTTAAATAGAGCCGTTCTATCTTTATGGCCTAGTTCAATCACTGAGATGAGAGGTAAAAAACTCTCAACTGAGGAGAGTAATGATGAAGTTTACAATTGCGGCTACTCTAGATGTTGTTTTTCCAAGGAAAGTGTTTTCAAACATTAAGAATTGCTGTTTATAAACCTCAGAATATGTACGAAGCTGATAAATAAAGAGAATACTGTTTATATTTACAGGTGATTCTGATTAGACTGGCGTTTTCTGAATGACTCAATTGAAACCTTCAAGATTTCCGTGTATACTTCTAGGAAAACTGTCTACTTTTGGTAAAACGCTTAGCATACACAATGATAGTCCCGAGAAATGATTAGAAACATGTAAGAAACACTTGAAATGCTGGTACATAGAGCCGTTCTATCTTTATTTTCATGTTCAATCACGGAGATTAGAGATAGAATGCTAAGAAATGACGAGAATACAGATAATGTTTACCATTCTGGCTACTTTAGATGATGTATTTCCGAAGAATGTGCTTTCAAACATTAAGAATTTCCATTGATAAAGCTCAGAATATGTGTGAAGCTGATAAATTAAGAGAATGCTCTTTATATTTACAGGTGACTATGATTAGACTGGCGTTTACTGAATGACTCAATTTAAACCTTGAAGATTCCTGTAAATAGTTGTAGGAAAACTGTCTACCTTTGGTAAAACTCTTCACATACACAATGATAGTCCCGAAAAATGATTAGAAACATGTAAGAAACACTTGAAATGCTGGTACATAGAGCCGTTCTATCTTTATGTTCATGTTCAATCACGGAGATTAGAGATAGAATGCTGCGTAATGACGAGAGTACAGATAATGTTTACCATTCTGGCTACTTTAGATGATGTATTTCCGAAGAATGTGCTTTCAAAAATTAAGAATAGCAGTTTATAAAGCTAGAATATGGGTATGAAGCTGATAAATGAAGAGAATACTATTTATATTTACAACTGAGGCTGAATTGCCTGGCGTTTTCTGAATGGCACAATTTAAATCTTAAAGATTCCTGTGTATACTACTAGGAAAACTATCTACTTTTGGTAAAACTCTTAAAATACACAATGATAGTCCCGGAAATGATTAGAAACATGTAAGAAACACTTTAAATAGGGGTAAATGGAGCCGTTCTATCTTGATGGCCTACTTCAATCACCGAGATTAGAGGTAGAAAACTCTCAATAAAGAGAGTAATGATAATGTTTACAATTCCGGCTACTCGAGATGGTGTTTTTCAAAGAAACTGCTTCCAATATTAAGAATTGCTGTTTTTAAAGCTCAGAATATGTGTTTGAGGCTGATAAGTTAAGAGAATACTGTTTATATTTACAATTATGGCTGAATTGCCTGGCATTTTCTTAATGACAAAGTTTACATCCTGAAGATTCATGTATCTACTTCTGGGAAAATGTCAAATTTTGGTACAACTCTTAAAATACAGTAGAATAGTCCCGGGAAGTGATTAGAAACATGTAAGAAACACTTGAAATGCTGTTAAATAGAGCCGTTCTATCTTTATGGCCTAGTTCAATCACTGAGATGAGAGGTAAAAAACTCTCAACTGAGGAGATTAATGATGAAGTTTACAATTGCGGCTACTCTAGATGTTGTTTTTCCAAGGAAAGTGTTTTCAAACATTAAGAATTGCTGTTTATAAAGCTCAGAATATGTATGAAGCTGATAAATAAAGAGAATACTGTTTATATTTACAGGTGATTCTGATTAGACTGGCGTTTTCTGAATGACTCAATTGAAACCTTCAAGATTCCCGTGTATACTTCTAGGAAATCTGTCTACTTTTGGTAAAACGCTTAGCATACACAATGATAGTCCCGAGAAATGATTAGAAACATGTAAGAAACACTTGAAATGCTGGTACATAGAGCCGTTCTATCTTTATTTTTATGTTCAATCACGGAGATTAGAGATAGAATGCTAAGAAATGACGAGAATACAGATAATGTTTACCATTCTGGCTACTTTAGATGATGTATTTCCGAAGTATGTGCTTTCAAACATTAAGAATTTCCATTGATAAAGCTCAGAATATGTGTGAAGCTGATAAATTAAGAGAATGCTCTTTATATTTACAGGTGACTATGATTAGACTGGCATTTATTGAATGACTCAATTTAAACCTTGAAGATTCCTGTAAATAGTTGTAGGAAAACTGTCTACCTTTGGTAAAACTCTTCACATACACAATGATAGTCCCGAAAAATGATTAGAAACATGTAAGAAACACTTGAAATGCTGGTACATAGAGCCGTTCTATCTTTATGTTCATGTTCAATCACGGAGATTAGAGATAGAATGCTGCGTAATGACGAGAGTACAGATAATGTTTACCATTCTGGCTACTTTAGATGATGTATTTCCAAAGAATGTGCTTTCAAACATTAAGAATTTCCATTTATAAAGCTCAGAATATGTGTGAAGCTGATAAATGAAGAGAATACTATTTATATTTACAACTGAGGCTGAATTGCCTGGCGTTTTCTGAATGGCACAATTTAAATCTTAAAGATTCCTGTGTATACTACTAGGAAAACTGTCTACTTTAGGTAAAACTCTTAAAATACACAATGATAGTCCCGGAAATGATTAGAAACATGTAAGAAACACTTTAAATAGGGGTAAATGGAGCCGTTCTATCCTGATGGCCTACTTCAATCACCGAGATTAGAGGTAGAAAACTCTCAATAAAGAGAGTAATGATAATGTTTACAATTCCGGCTACTCTAGATGGTGTTTTTCCAAAGAAAGTGCTTCCAATATTAAGAATTGCTGTTTTTAAAGCTCAGAATATGTGTTTGAGGCTGAGAAGTTAAGAGAATACTGTTTATATTTACAATTATGGCTGAATTGCCTGGCCTTTTCTTAATGACAAAGTTTACATCCTGAAGATTCATGTATCTACTTCTGGGAAAATGTCTAATTTTGGTACAACTCTTAAAATACAGTAGAATAGTCCCGGGAAGTGATTAGAAACATGTAAGAAACACTTGAAATGCTGTTAAATAGAGCCGTTCTATCTTTATGGCCTAGTTCAATCACTGAGATGAGAGGTAAAAAACTCTCAACTGAGGAGAGTAATGATGAAGTTTACAATTGCGGCTACTCTAGATGTTGTTTTTCCAAGGAAAGTGTTTTCAAACATTAAGAATTGCTGTTTATAAACCTCAGAATATGTACGAAGCTGATAAATAAAGAGAATACTGTTTATATTTACAGGTGATTCTGATTAGACTGGCGTTTTCTGAATGACTCAATTGAAACCTTCAAGATTTCCGTGTATACTTCTAGGAAAACTGTCTACTTTTGGTAAAACGCTTAGCATACACAATGATAGTCCCGAGAAATGATTAGAAACATGTAAGAAACACTTGAAATGCTGGTACATAGAGCCGTTCTATCTTTATTTTCATGTTCAATCACGGAGATTAGAGATAGAATGCTAAGAAATGACGAGAATACAGATAATGTTTACCATTCTGGCTACTTTAGATGATGTATTTCCGAAGAATGTGCTTTGAAACATTAAGAATTTCCATTGATGAAGCTCAGAATATGTGTGAAGCTGATAAATTAAGAGAATGCTCTTTATATTTACAGGTGACTATGATTAGACTGGTGTTTACTGAATGACTCAATTTAAACCTTGAAGATTCCTGTAAATAGTTGTAGGAAAACTGTCTACCTTTGGTAAAACTCTTCACATACACAATGATAGTCCCGAAAAATGATTAGAAACATGTAAGAAACACTTGAAATGCTGGTACATAGAGCCGTTCTATCTTTATGTTCATGTTCAATCACGGAGATTAGAGATAGAATGCTGCGTAATGACGAGAGTACAGATAATGTTTACCATTCTGGCTACTTTAGATGATGTATTTCCGAAGAATGTGCTTTCAAAAATTAAGAATAGCAGTTTATAAAGCTAGAATATGGGTATGAAGCTGATAAATGAAGAGAATACTATTTATATTTACAACTGAGGCTGAATTGCCTGGCGTTTTCTGAATGGCACAATTTAAATCTTAAAGATTCCTGTGTATACTACTAGGAAAACTGTCTACTTTTGGTAAAACTCTTAAAATACACAATGATAGTCCCGGAAATGATTAGAAACATGTAAGAAACACTTTAAATAGGGGTAAATGGAGCCGTTCTATCTTGATGGCCTACTTCAATCACCGAGATTAGAGGTAGAAAACTCTCAATAAAGAGAGTAATGATAATGTTTACAATTCCGGCTACTCGAGATGGTGTTTTTCAAAGAAACTGCTTCCAATATTAAGAATTGCTGTTTTTAAAGCTCAGAATATGTGTTTGAGGCTGATAAGTTAAGAGAATACTGTTTATATTTACAATTATGGCTGAATTGCCTGGCATTTTCTTAATGACAAAGTTTACATCCTGAAGATTCATGTATCTACTTCTGGGAAAATGTCAAATTTTGGTACAACTCTTAAAATACAGTAGAATAGTCCCGGGAAGTGATTAGAAACATGTAAGAAACACTTGAAATGCTGTTAAATAGAGCCGTTCTATCTTTATGGCCTAGTTCAATCACTGAGATGAGAGGTAAAAAACTCTCAACTGAGGAGATTAATGATGAAGTTTACAATTGCGGCTACTCTAGATGTTGTTTTTCCAAGGAAAGTGTTTTCAAACATTAAGAATTGCTGTTTATAAAGCTCAGAATATGTATGAAGCTGATAAATAAAGAGAATACTGTTTATATTTACAGGTGATTCTGATTAGACTGGCGTTTTCTGAATGACTCAATTGAAACCTTCAAGATTCCCGTGTATACTTCTAGGAAATCTGTCTACTTTTGGTAAAACGCTTAGCATACACAATGATAGTCCCGAGAAATGATTAGAAACATGTAAGAAACACTTGAAATGCTGGTACATAGAGCCGTTCTATCTTTATTTTTATGTTCAATCACGGAGATTAGAGATAGAATGCTAAGAAATGACGAGAATACAGATAATGTTTACCATTCTGGCTACTTTAGATGATGTATTTCCGAAGTATGTGCTTTCAAACATTAAGAATTTCCATTGATAAAGCTCAGAATATGTGTGAAGCTGATAAATTAAGAGAATGCTCTTTATATTTACAGGTGACTATGATTAGACTGGCATTTATTGAATGACTCAATTTAAACCTTGAAGATTCCTGTAAATAGTTGTAGGAAAACTGTCTACCTTTGGTAAAACTCTTCACATACACAATGATAGTCCCGAAAAATGATTAGAAACATGTAAGAAACACTTGAAATGCTGGTACATAGAGCCGTTCTATCTTTATGTTCATGTTCAATCACGGAGATTAGAGATAGAATGCTGCGTAATGACGAGAGTACAGATAATGTTTACCATTCTGGCTACTTTAGATGATGTATTTCCAAAGAATGTGCTTTCAAACATTAAGAATTTCCATTTATAAAGCTCAGAATATGTGTGAAGCTGATAAATGAAGAGAATACTATTTATATTTACAACTGAGGCTGAATTGCCTGGCGTTTTCTGAATGGCACAATTTAAATCTTAAAGATTCCTGTGTATACTACTAGGAAAACTGTCTACTTTAGGTAAAACTCTTAAAATACACAATGATAGTCCCGGAAATGATTAGAAACATGTAAGAAACACTTTAAATAGGGGTAAATGGAGCCGTTCTATCCTGATGGCCTACTTCAATCACCGAGATTAGAGGTAGAAAACTCTCAATAAAGAGAGTAATGATAATGTTTACAATTCCGGCTACTCTAGATGGTGTTTTTCCAAAGAAAGTGCTTCCAATATTAAGAATTGCTGTTTTTAAAGCTCAGAATATGTGTTTGAGGCTGAGAAGTTAAGAGAATACTGTTTATATTTACAATTATGGCTGAATTGCCTGGCCTTTTCTTAATGACAAAGTTTACATCCTGAAGATTCATGTATCTACTTCTGGGAAAATGTCTAATTTTGGTACAACTCTTAAAATACAGTAGAATAGTCCCGGGAAGTGATTAGAAACATGTAAGAAACACTTGAAATGCTGTTAAATAGAGCCGTTCTATCTTTATGGCCTAGTTCAATCACTGAGATGAGAGGTAAAAAACTCTCAACTGAGGAGAGTAATGATGAAGTTTACAATTGCGGCTACTCTAGATGTTGTTTTTCCAAGGAAAGTGTTTTCAAACATTAAGAATTGCTGTTTATAAACCTCAGAATATGTACGAAGCTGATAAATAAAGAGAATACTGTTTATATTTACAGGTGATTCTGATTAGACTGGCGTTTTCTGAATGACTCAATTGAAACCTTCAAGATTTCCGTGTATACTTCTAGGAAAACTGTCTACTTTTGGTAAAACGCTTAGCATACACAATGATAGTCCCGAGAAATGATTAGAAACATGTAAGAAACACTTGAAATGCTGGTACATAGAGCCGTTCTATCTTTATTTTCATGTTCAATCACGGAGATTAGAGATAGAATGCTAAGAAATGACGAGAATACAGATAATGTTTACCATTCTGGCTACTTTAGATGATGTATTTCCGAAGAATGTGCTTTGAAACATTAAGAATTTCCATTGATGAAGCTCAGAATATGTGTGAAGCTGATAAATTAAGAGAATGCTCTTTATATTTACAGGTGACTATGATTAGACTGGTGTTTACTGAATGACTCAATTTAAACCTTGAAGATTCCTGTAAATAGTTGTAGGAAAACTGTCTACCTTTGGTAAAACTCTTCACATACACAATGATAGTCCCGAAAAATGATTAGAAACATGTAAGAAACACTTGAAATGCTGGTACATAGAGCCGTTCTATCTTTATGTTCATGTTCAATCACGGAGATTAGAGATAGAATGCTGCGTAATGACGAGAGTACAGATAATGTTTACCATTCTGGCTACTTTAGATGATGTATTTCCGAAGAATGTGCTTTCAAAAATTAAGAATAGCAGTTTATAAAGCTAGAATATGGGTATGAAGCTGATAAATGAAGAGAATACTATTTATATTTACAACTGAGGCTGAATTGCCTGGCGTTTTCTGAATGGCACAATTTAAATCTTAAAGATTCCTGTGTATACTACTAGGAAAACTATCTACTTTTGGTAAAACTCTTAAAATACACAATGATAGTCCCGGAAATGATTAGAAACATGTAAGAAACACTTTAAATAGGGGTAAATGGAGCCGTTCTATCTTGATGGCCTACTTCAATCACCGAGATTAGAGGTAGAAAACTCTCAATAAAGAGAGTAATGATAATGTTTACAATTCCGGCTACTCGAGATGGTGTTTTTCAAAGAAACTGCTTCCAATATTAAGAATTGCTGTTTTTAAAGCTCAGAATATGTGTTTGAGGCTGATAAGTTAAGAGAATACTGTTTATATTTACAATTATGGCTGAATTGCCTGGCATTTTCTTAATGACAAAGTTTACATCCTGAAGATTCATGTATCTACTTCTGGGAAAATGTCAAATTTTGGTACAACTCTTAAAATACAGTAGAATAGTCCCGGGAAGTGATTAGAAACATGTAAGAAACACTTGAAATGCTGTTAAATAGAGCCGTTCTATCTTTATGGCCTAGTTCAATCACTGAGATGAGAGGTAAAAAACTCTCAACTGAGGAGATTAATGATGAAGTTTACAATTGCGGCTACTCTAGATGTTGTTTTTCCAAGGAAAGTGTTTTCAAACATTAAGAATTGCTGTTTATAAAGCTCAGAATATGTATGAAGCTGATAAATAAAGAGAATACTGTTTATATTTACAGGTGATTCTGATTAGACTGGCGTTTTCTGAATGACTCAATTGAAACCTTCAAGATTCCCGTGTATACTTCTAGGAAATCTGTCTACTTTTGGTAAAACGCTTAGCATACACAATGATAGTCCCGAGAAATGATTAGAAACATGTAAGAAACACTTGAAATGCTGGTACATAGAGCCGTTCTATCTTTATTTTTATGTTCAATCACGGAGATTAGAGATAGAATGCTAAGAAATGACGAGAATACAGATAATGTTTACCATTCTGGCTACTTTAGATGATGTATTTCCGAAGTATGTGCTTTCAAACATTAAGAATTTCCATTGATAAAGCTCAGAATATGTGTGAAGCTGATAAATTAAGAGAATGCTCTTTATATTTACAGGTGACTATGATTAGACTGGCATTTATTGAATGACTCAATTTAAACCTTGAAGATTCCTGTAAATAGTTGTAGGAAAACTGTCTACCTTTGGTAAAACTCTTCACATACACAATGATAGTCCCGAAAAATGATTAGAAACATGTAAGAAACACTTGAAATGCTGGTACATAGAGCCGTTCTATCTTTATGTTCATGTTCAATCACGGAGATTAGAGATAGAATGCTGCGTAATGACGAGAGTACAGATAATGTTTACCATTCTGGCTACTTTAGATGATGTATTTCCAAAGAATGTGCTTTCAAACATTAAGAATTTCCATTTATAAAGCTCAGAATATGTGTGAAGCTGATAAATGAAGAGAATACTATTTATATTTACAACTGAGGCTGAATTGCCTGGCGTTTTCTGAATGGCACAATTTAAATCTTAAAGATTCCTGTGTATACTACTAGGAAAACTGTCTACTTTAGGTAAAACTCTTAAAATACACAATGATAGTCCCGGAAATGATTAGAAACATGTAAGAAACACTTTAAATAGGGGTAAATGGAGCCGTTCTATCCTGATGGCCTACTTCAATCACCGAGATTAGAGGTAGAAAACTCTCAATAAAGAGAGTAATGATAATGTTTACAATTCCGGCTACTCTAGATGGTGTTTTTCCAAAGAAAGTGCTTCCAATATTAAGAATTGCTGTTTTTAAAGCTCAGAATATGTGTTTGAGGCTGAGAAGTTAAGAGAATACTGTTTATATTTACAATTATGGCTGAATTGCCTGGCCTTTTCTTAATGACAAAGTTTACATCCTGAAGATTCATGTATCTACTTCTGGGAAAATGTCTAATTTTGGTACAACTCTTAAAATACAGTAGAATAGTCCCGGGAAGTGATTAGAAACATGTAAGAAACACTTGAAATGCTGTTAAATAGAGCCGTTCTATCTTTATGGCCTAGTTCAATCACTGAGATGAGAGGTAAAAAACTCTCAACTGAGGAGAGTAATGATGAAGTTTACAATTGCGGCTACTCTAGATGTTGTTTTTCCAAGGAAAGTGTTTTCAAACATTAAGAATTGCTGTTTATAAACCTCAGAATATGTACGAAGCTGATAAATAAAGAGAATACTGTTTATATTTACAGGTGATTCTGATTAGACTGGCGTTTTCTGAATGACTCAATTGAAACCTTCAAGATTCCCGTGTATACTTCTAGGAAATCTGTCTACTTTTGCTAAAACGCTTAGCATACACAATGATAGTCCCGAGAAATGATTAGAAACATGTAAGAAACACTTGAAATGCTGGTACATAGAGCCGTTCTATCTTTATTTTTATGTTCAATCACGGAGATTAGAGATAGAATGCTAAGAAATGACGAGAATACAGATAATGTTTACCATTCTGGCTACTTTAGATGATGTATTTCCGAAGTATGTGCTTTCAAACATTAAGAATTTCCATTGATAAAGCTCAGAATATGTGTGAAGCTGATAAATTAAGAGAATGCTCTTTATATTTACAGGTGACTATGATTAGACTGGCATTTATTGAATGACTCAATTTAAACCTTGAAGATTCCTGTAAATAGTTGTAGGAAAACTGTCTACCTTTGGTAAAACTCTTCACATACACAATGATAGTCCCGAAAAATGATTAGAAACATGTAAGAAACACTTGAAATGCTGGTACATAGAGCCGTTCTATCTTTATGTTCATGTTCAATCACGGAGATTAGAGATAGAATGCTGCGTAATGACGAGAGTACAGATAATGTTTACCATTCTGGCTACTTTAGATGATGTATTTCCAAAGAATGTGCTTTCAAACATTAAGAATTTCCATTTATAAAGCTCAGAATATGTGTGAAGCTGATAAATGAAGAGAATACTATTTATATTTACAACTGAGGCTGAATTGCCTGGCGTTTTCTGAATGGCACAATTTAAATCTTAAAGATTCCTGTGTATACTACTAGGAAAACTGTCTACTTTAGGTAAAACTCTTAAAATACACAATGATAGTCCCGGAAATGATTAGAAACATGTAAGAAACACTTTAAATAGGGGTAAATGGAGCCGTTCTATCCTGATGGCCTACTTCAATCACCGAGATTAGAGGTAGAAAACTCTCAATAAAGAGAGTAATGATAATGTTTACAATTCCGGCTACTCTAGATGGTGTTTTTCCAAAGAAAGTGCTTCCAATATTAAGAATTGCTGTTTTTAAAGCTCAGAATATGTGTTTGAGGCTGAGAAGTTAAGAGAATACTGTTTATATTTACAATTATGGCTGAATTGCCTGGCCTTTTCTTAATGACAAAGTTTACATCCTGAAGATTCATGTATCTACTTCTGGGAAAATGTCTAATTTTGGTACAACTCTTAAAATACAGTAGAATAGTCCCGGGAAGTGATTAGAAACATGTAAGAAACACTTGAAATGCTGTTAAATAGAGCCGTTCTATCTTTATGGCCTAGTTCAATCACTGAGATGAGAGGTAAAAAACTCTCAACTGAGGAGAGTAATGATGAAGTTTACAATTGCGGCTACTCTAGATGTTGTTTTTCCAAGGAAAGTGTTTTCAAACATTAAGATTTGCTGTTTATAAACCTCAGAATATGTACGAAGCTGATAAATAAAGAGAATACTGTTTATATTTACAGGTGATTCTGATTAGACTGGCGTTTTCTGAATGACTCAATTGAAACCTTCAAGATTTCCGTGTATACTTCTAGGAAAACTGTCTACTTTTGGTAAAACGCTTAGCATACACAATGATAGTCCCGAGAAATGATTAGAAACATGTAAGAAACACTTGAAATGCTGGTACATAGAGCCGTTCTATCTTTATTTTCATGTTCAATCACGGAGATTAGAGATAGAATGCTAAGAAATGACGAGAATACAGATAATGTTTACCATTCTGGCTACTTTAGATGATGTATTTCCGAAGAATGTGCTTTGAAACATTAAGAATTTCCATTGATGAAGCTCAGAATATGTGTGAAGCTGATAAATTAAGAGAATGCTCTTTATATTTACAGGTGACTATGATTAGACTGGCGTTTACTGAATGACTCAATTTAAACCTTGAAGATTCCTGTAAATAGTTGTAGGAAAACTGTCTACCTTTGGTAAAACTCTTCACATACACAATGATAGTCCCGAAAAATGATTAGAAACATGTAAGAAACACTTGAAATGCTGGTACATAGAGCCGTTCTATCTTTATGTTCATGTTCAATCACGGAGATTAGAGATAGAATGCTGCGTAATGACGAGAGTACAGATAATGTTTACCATTCTGGCTACTTTAGATGATGTATTTCCGAAGAATGTGCTTTCAAAAATTAAGAATAGCAGTTTATAAAGCTAGAATATGGGTATGAAGCTGATAAATGAAGAGAATACTATTTATATTTACAACTGAGGCTGAATTGCCTGGCGTTTTCTGAATGGCACAATTTAAATCTTAAAGATTCCTGTGTATACTACTAGGAAAACTATCTACTTTTGGTAAAACTCTTAAAATACACAATGATAGTCCCGGAAATGATTAGAAACATGTAAGAAACACTTTAAATAGGGGTAAATGGAGCCGTTCTATCTTGATGGCCTACTTCAATCACCGAGATTAGAGGTAGAAAACTCTCAATAAAGAGAGTAATGATAATGTTTACAATTCCGGCTACTCGAGATGGTGTTTTTCAAAGAAACTGCTTCCAATATTAAGAATTGCTGTTTTTAAAGCTCAGAATATGTGTTTGAGGCTGATAAGTTAAGAGAATACTGTTTATATTTACAATTATGGCTGAATTGCCTGGCATTTTCTTAATGACAAAGTTTACATCCTGAAGATTCATGTATCTACTTCTGGGAAAATGTCTAATTTTGGTACAACTCTTAAAATACAGTAGAATAGTCCCGGGAAGTGATTAGAAACATGTAAGAAACACTTGAAATGCTGTTAAATAGAGCCGTTCTATCTTTATGGCCTAGTTCAATCACTGAGATGAGAGGTAAAAAACTCTCAACTGAGGAGAGTAATGATGAAGTTTACAATTGCGGCTACTCTAGATGTTGTTTTTCCAAGGAAAGTGTTTTCAAACATTAAGAATTGCTGTTTATAAAGCTCAGAATATGTATGAAGCTGATAAATAAAGAGAATACTGTTTATATTTACAGGTGATTCTGATTAGACTGGCGTTTTCTGAATGACTCAATTGAAACCTTCAAGATTCCCGTGTATACTTCTAGGAAATCTGTCTACTTTTGGTAAAACGCTTAGCATACACAATGATAGTCCCGAGAAATGATTAGAAACATGTAAGAAACACTTGAAATGCTGGTACATAGAGCCGTTCTATCTTTATTTTTATGTTCAATCACGGAGATTAGAGATAGAATGCTAAGAAATGACGAGAATACAGATAATGTTTACCATTCTGGCTACTTTAGATGATGTATTTCCGAAGTATGTGCTTTCAAACATTAAGAATTTCCATTGATAAAGCTCAAAATATGTGTGAAGCTGATAAATTAAGAGAATGCTCTTTATATTTACAGGTGACTATGATTAGACTGGCATTTATTGAATGACTCAATTTAAACCTTGAAGATTCCTGTAAATAGTTGTAGGAAAACTGTCTACCTTTGGTAAAACTCTTCACATACACAATGATAGTCCCGAAAAATGATTAGAAACATGTAAGAAACACTTGAAATGCTGGTACATAGAGCCGTTCTATCTTTATGTTCATGTTCAATCACGGAGATTAGAGATAGAATGCTGCGTAATGACGAGAGTACAGATAATGTTTACCATTCTGGCTACTTTAGATGATGTATTTCCAAAGAATGTGCTTTCAAAAATTAAGAATAGCAGTTTATAAAGCTAGAATATGGGTATGAAGCTGATAAATGAAGAGAATACTATTTATATTTACAACTGAGGCTGAATTGCCTGGCGTTTTCTGAATGGCACAATTTAAATCTTAAAGATTCCTGTGTATACTACTAGGAAAACTGTCTACTTTAGGTAAAACTCTTAAAATACACAATGATAGTCCCGGAAATGATTAGAAACATGTAAGAAACACTTTAAATAGGGGTAAATGGAGCCGTTCTATCCTGATGGCCTACTTCAATCACCGAGATTAGAGGTAGAAAACTCTCAATAAAGAGAGTAATGATAATGTTTACAATTCCGGCTACTCTAGATGGTGTTTTTCCAAAGAAAGTGCTTCCAATATTAAGAATTGCTGTTTTTAAAGCTCAGAATATGTGTTTGAGGCTGAGAAGTTAAGAGAATACTGTTTATATTTACAATTATGGCTGAATTGCCTGGCCTTTTCTTAATGACAAAGTTTACATCCTGAAGATTCATGTATCTACTTCTGGGAAAATGTCTAATTTGGTACAACTCTTAAAATACAGTAGAATAGTCCCGGGAAGTGATTAGAAACATGTAAGAAACACTTGAAATGCTGTTAAATAGAGCCGTTCTATCTTTATGGCCTAGTTCAATCACTGAGATGAGAGGTAAAAAACTCTCAACTGAGGAGAGTAATGATGAAGTTTACAATTGCGGCTACTCTAGATGTTGTTTTTCCAAGGAAAGTGTTTTCAAACATTAAGAATTGCTGTTTATAAACCTCAGAATATGTACGAAGCTGATAAATAAAGAGAATACTGTTTATATTTACAGGTGATTCTGATTAGACTGGGCGTTTTCTGAATGACTCAATTGAAACCTTCAAGATTTCCGTGTATACTTCTAGGAAAACTGTCTACTTTTGGTAAAACGCTTAGCATACACAATGATAGTCCCGAGAAATGATTAGAAACATGTAAGAAACACTTGAAATGCTGGTACATAGAGCCGTTCTATCTTTATTTTCATGTTCAATCACGGAGATTAGAGATAGAATGCTAAGAAATGACGAGAATACAGATAATGTTTACCATTCTGGCTACTTTAGATGATGTATTTCCGAAGAATGTGCTTTGAAACATTAAGAATTTCCATTGATGAAGCTCAGAATATGTGTGAAGCTGATAAATTAAGAGAATGCTCTTTATATTTACAGGTGACTATGATTAGACTGGCGTTTACTGAATGACTCAATTTAAACCTTGAAGATTCCTGTAAATAGTTGTAGGAAAACTGTCTACCTTTGGTAAAACTCTTCACATACACAATGATAGTCCCGAAAAATGATTAGAAACATGTAAGAAACACTTGAAATGCTGGTACATAGAGCCGTTCTATCTTTATGTTCATGTTCAATCACGGAGATTAGAGATAGAATGCTGCGTAATGACGAGAGTACAGATAATGTTTACCATTCTGGCTACTTTAGATGATGTATTTCCAAAGAATGTGCTTTCAAAAATTAAGAATAGCAGTTTATAAAGCTAGAATATGGGTATGAAGCTGATAAATGAAGAGAATACTATTTATATTTACAACTGAGGCTGAATTGCCTGGCGTTTTCTGAATGGCACAATTTAAATCTTAAAGATTCCTGTGTATACTATTAGGAAAACTGTCTACTTTAGGTAAAACTCTTAAAATACACAATGATAGTCCCGGAAATGATTAGAAACATGTAAGAAACACTTTAAATAGGGGTAAATGGAGCCGTTCTATCCTGATGGCCTACTTCAATCACCGAGATTAGAGGTAGAAAACTCTCAATAAAGAGAGTAATGATAATGTTTACAATTCCGGCTACTCTAGATGGTGTTTTTCCAAAGAAAGTGCTTCCAATATTAAGAATTGCTGTTTTTAAAGCTCAGAATATGTGTTTGAGGCTGAGAAGTTAAGAGAATACTGTTTATATTTACAATTATGGCTGAATTGCCTGGCCTTTTCTTAATGACAAAGTTTACATCCTGAAGATTCATGTATCTACTTCTGGGAAAATGTCTAATTTTGGTACAACTCTTAAAATACAGTAGAATAGTCCCGGGAAGTGATTAGAAACATGTAAGAAACACTTGAAATGCTGTTAAATAGAGCCGTTCTATCTTTATGGCCTAGTTCAATCACTGAGATGAGAGGTAAAAAACTCTCAACTGAGGAGAGTAATGATGAAGTTTACAATTGCGGCTACTCTAGATGTTGTTTTTCCAAGGAAAGTGTTTTCAAACATTAAGAATTGCTGTTTATAAACCTCAGAATATGTACGAAGCTGATAAATAAAGAGAATACTGTTTATATTTATAGGTGATTCTGATTAGACTGGCGTTTTCTGAATGACTCAATTGAAACCTTCAAGATTTCCGTGTATACTTCTAGGAAAACTGTCTACTTTTGGTAAAACGCTTAGCATACACAATGATAGTCCCGAGAAATGATTAGAAACATGTAAGAAACACTTGAAATGCTGGTACATAGAGCCGTTCTATCTTTATTTTCATGTTCAATCACGGAGATTAGAGATAGAATGCTAAGAAATGACGAGAATACAGATAATGTTTACCATTCTGGCTACTTTAGATGATGTATTTCCGAAGAATGTGCTTTGAAACATTAAGAATTTCCATTGATGAAGCTCAGAATATGTGTGAAGCTGATAAATTAAGAGAATGCTCTTTATATTTACAGGTGACTATGATTAGACTGGCGTTTACTGAATGACTCAATTTAAACCTTGAAGATTCCTGTAAATAGTTGTAGGAAAACTGTCTACCTTTGGTAAAACTCTTCACATACACAATGATAGTCCCGAAAAATGATTAGAAACATGTAAGAAACACTTGAAATGCTGGTACATAGAGCCGTTCTATCTTTATGTTCATGTTCAATCACGGAGATTAGAGATAGAATGCTGCGTAATGACGAGAGTACAGATAATGTTTACCATTCTGGCTACTTTAGATGATGTATTTCCGAAGAATGTGCTTTCAAAAATTAAGAATAGCAGTTTATAAAGCTAGAATATGGGTATGAAGCTGATAAATGAAGAGAATACTATTTATATTTACAACTGAGGCTGAATTGCCTGGCGTTTTCTGAATGGCACAATTTAAATCTTAAAGATTCCTGTGTATACTACTAGGAAAACTATCTACTTTTGGTAAAACTCTTAAAATACACAATGATAGTCCCGGAAATGATTAGAAACATGTAAGAAACACTTTAAATAGGGGTAAATGGAGCCGTTCTATCTTGATGGCCTACTTCAATCACCGAGATTAGAGGTAGAAAACTCTCAATAAAGAGAGTAATGATAATGTTTACAATTCCGGCTACTCGAGATGGTGTTTTTCAAAGAAACTGCTTCCAATATTAAGAATTGCTGTTTTTAAAGCTCAGAATATGTGTTTGAGGCTGATAAGTTAAGAGAATACTGTTTATATTTACAATTATGGCTGAATTGCCTGGCATTTTCTTAATGACAAAGTTTACATCCTGAAGATTCATGTATCTACTTCTGGGAAAATGTCTAATTTTGGTACAACTCTTAAAATACAGTAGAATAGTCCCGGGAAGTGATTAGAAACATGTAAGAAACACTTGAAATGCTGTTAAATAGAGCCGTTCTATCTTTATGGCCTAGTTCAATCACTGAGATGAGAGGTAAAAAACTCTCAACTGAGGAGAGTAATGATGAAGTTTACAATTGCGGCTACTCTAGATGTTGTTTTTCCAAGGAAAGTGTTTTCAAACATTAAGAATTGCTGTTTATAAAGCTCAGAATATGTATGAAGCTGATAAATAAAGAGAATACTGTTTATATTTACAGGTGATTCTGATTAGACTGGCGTTTTCTGAATGACTCAATTGAAACCTTCAAGATTCCCGTGTATACTTCTAGGAAATCTGTCTACTTTTGGTAAAACGCTTAGCATACACAATGATAGTCCCGAGAAATGATTAGAAACATGTAAGAAACACTTGAAATGCTGGTACATAGAGCCGTTCTATCTTTATTTTTATGTTCAATCACGGAGATTAGAGATAGAATGCTAAGAAATGACGAGAATACAGATTAATGTTTACCATTCTGGCTACTTTAGATGATGTATTTCTGAAGTATGTGCTTTCAAACATTAAGAATTTCCATTGATAAAGCTCAGAATATGTGTGAAGCTGATAAATGAAGAGAATGCTCTTTATATTTACAGGTGACTATGATTAGACTGGCATTTATTGAATGACTCAATTTAAACCTTGAAGATTCCTGTAAATAGTTGTAGGAAAACTGTCTACCTTTGGTAAAACTCTTCACATACACAATGATAGTCCCGAAAAATGATTAGAAACATGTAAGAAACACTTGAAATGCTGGTACATAGAGCCGTTCTATCTTTATGTTCATGTTCAATCACGGAGATTAGAGATAGAATGCTGCGTAATGACGAGAGTACAGATAATGTTTACCATTCTGGCTACTTTAGATGATGTATTTCCAAAGAATGTGCTTTCAAAAATTAAGAATAGCAGTTTATAAAGCTAGAATATGGGTATGAAGCTGATAAATGAAGAGAATACTATTTATATTTACAACTGAGGCTGAATTGCCTGGCGTTTTCTGAATGGCACAATTTAAATCTTAAAGATTCCTGTGTATACTACTAGGAAAACTGTCTACTTTAGGTAAAACTCTTAAAATACACAATGATAGTCCCGGAAATGATTAGAAACATGTAAGAAACACTTTAAATAGGGGTAAATGGAGCCGTTCTATCCTGATGGCCTACTTCAATCACCGAGATTAGAGGTAGAAAACTCTCAATAAAGAGAGTAATGATAATGTTTACAATTCCGGCTACTCTAGATGGTGTTTTTCCAAAGAAAGTGCTTCCAATATTAAGAATTGCTGTTTTTAAAGCTCAGAATATGTGTTTGAGGCTGAGAAGTTAAGAGAATACTGTTTATATTTACAATTATGGCTGAATTGCCTGGCCTTTTCTTAATGACAAAGTTTACATCCTGAAGATTCATGTATCTACTTCTGGGAAAATGTCTAATTTTGGTACAACTCTTAAAATACAGTAGAATAGTCCCGGGAAGTGATTAGAAACATGTAAGAAACACTTGAAATGCTGTTAAATAGAGCCGTTCTATCTTTATGGCCTAGTTCAATCACTGAGATGAGAGGTAAAAAACTCTCAACTGAGGAGAGTAATGATGAAGTTTACAATTGCGGCTACTCTAGATGTTGTTTTTCCAAGGAAAGTGTTTTCAAACATTAAGAATTGCTGTTTATAAACCTCAGAATATGTACGAAGCTGATAAATAAAGAGAATACTGTTTATATTTACAGGTGATTCTGATTAGACTGGCGTTTTCTGAATGACTCAATTGAAACCTTCAAGATTTCCGTGTATACTTCTAGGAAAACTGTCTACTTTTGGTAAAACGCTTAGCATACACAATGATAGTCCCGAGAAATGATTAGAAACATGTAAGAAACACTTGAAATGCTGGTACATAGAGCCGTTCTATCTTTATTTTCATGTTCAATCACGGAGATTAGAGATAGAATGCTAAGAAATGACGAGAATACAGATAATGTTTACCATTCTGGCTACTTTAGATGATGTATTTCCGAAGAATGTGCTTTGAAACATTAAGAATTTCCATTGATGAAGCTCAGAATATGTGTGAAGCTGATAAATTAAGAGAATGCTCTTTATATTTACAGGTGACTATGATTAGACTGGCGTTTACTGAATGACTCAATTTAAACCTTGAAGATTCCTGTAAATAGTTGTAGGAAAACTGTCTACCTTTGGTAAAACTCTTCACATACACAATGATAGTCCCGAAAAATGATTAGAAACATGTAAGAAACACTTGAAATGCTGGTACATAGAGCCGTTCTATCTTTATGTTCATGTTCAATCACGGAGATTAGAGATAGAATGCTGCGTAATGACGAGAGTACAGATAATGTTTACCATTCTGGCTACTTTAGATGATGTATTTCCGAAGAATGTGCTTTCAAAAATTAAGAATAGCAGTTTATAAAGCTAGAATATGGGTATGAAGCTGATAAATGAAGAGAATACTATTTATATTTACAACTGAGGCTGAATTGCCTGGCGTTTTCTGAATGGCACAATTTAAATCTTAAAGATTCCTGTGTATACTACTAGGAAAACTATCTACTTTTGGTAAAACTCTTAAAATACACAATGATAGTCCCGGAAATGATTAGAAACATGTAAGAAACACTTTAAATAGGGGTAAATGGAGCCGTTCTATCTTGATGGCCTACTTCAATCACCGAGATTAGAGGTAGAAAACTCTCAATAAAGAGAGTAATGATAATGTTTACAATTCCGGCTACTCGAGATGGTGTTTTTCAAAGAAACTGCTTCCAATATTAAGAATTGCTGTTTTTAAAGCTCAGAATATGTGTTTGAGGCTGATAAGTTAAGAGAATACTGTTTATATTTACAATTATGGCTGAATTGCCTGGCATTTTCTTAATGACAAAGTTTACATCCTGAAGATTCATGTATCTACTTCTGGGAAAATGTCTAATTTTGGTACAACTCTTAAAATACAGTAGAATAGTCCCGGGAAGTGATTAGAAACATGTAAGAAACACTTGAAATGCTGTTAAATAGAGCCGTTCTATCTTTATGGCCTAGTTCAATCACTGAGATGAGAGGTAAAAAACTCTCAACTGAGGAGAGTAATGATGAAGTTTACAATTGCGGCTACTCTAGATGTTGTTTTTCCAAGGAAAGTGTTTTCAAACATTAAGAATTGCTGTTTATAAAGCTCAGAATATGTATGAAGCTGATAAATAAAGAGAATACTGTTTATATTTACAGGTGATTCTGATTAGACTGGCGTTTTCTGAATGACTCAATTGAAACCTTCAAGATTCCCGTGTATACTTCTAGGAAATCTGTCTACTTTTGGTAAAACGCTTAGCATACACAATGATAGTCCCGAGAAATGATTAGAAACATGTAAGAAACACTTGAAATGCTGGTACATAGAGCCGTTCTATCTTTATTTTTATGTTCAATCACGGAGATTAGAGATAGAATGCTAAGAAATGACGAGAATACAGATAATGTTTACCATTCTGGCTACTTTAGATGATGTATTTCCGAAGTATGTGCTTTCAAACATTAAGAATTTCCATTGATAAAGCTCAGAATATGTGTGAAGCTGATAAATTAAGAGAATGCTCTTTATATTTACAGGTGACTATGATTAGACTGGCATTTATTGAATGACTCAATTTAAACCTTGAAGAATCCTGTAAATAGTTGTAGGAAAACTGTCTACCTTTGGTAAAACTCTTCACATACACAATGATAGTCCCGAAAAATGATTAGAAACATGTAAGAAACACTTGAAATGCTGGTACATAGAGCCGTTCTATCTTTATGTTCATGTTCAATCACGGAGATTAGAGATAGAATGCTGCGTAATGACGAGAGTACAGATAATGTTTACCATTCTGGCTACTTTAGATGATGTATTTCCAAAGAATGTGCTTTCAAACATTAAGAATTTCCATTTATAAAGCTCAGAATATGTGTGAAGCTGATAAATGAAGAGAATACTATTTATATTTACAACTGAGGCTGAATTGCCTGGCGTTTTCTGAATGGCACAATTTAAATCTTAAAGATTCCTGTGTATACTACTAGGAAAACTGTCTACTTTTGGTAAAACTCTTAAAATACACAATGATAGTCCCGGAAATGATTAGAAACATGTAAGAAACACTTTAAATAGGGGTAAATGGAGCCGTTCTATCCTGATGGCCTACTTCAATCACCGAGATTAGAGGTAGAAAACTCTCAATAAAGAGAGTAATGATAATGTTTACAATTCCGGCTACTCTAGATGGTGTTTTTCCAAAGAAAGTGCTTCCAATATTAAGAATTGCTGTTTTTAAAGCTCAGAATATGTGTTTGAGGCTGAGAAGTTAAGAGAATACTGTTTATATTTACAATTATGGCTGAATTGCCTGGCATTTTCTTAATGACAAAGTTTACATCCTGAAGATTCATGTATCTACTTCTGGGAAAATGTCTAATTTTGGTACAACTCTTAAAATACAGTAGAATAGTCCCGGGAAGTGATTAGAAACATGTAAGAAACACTTGAAATGCTGTTAAATAGAGCCGTTCTATCTTTATGGCCTAGTTCAATCACTGAGATGAGAGGTAAAAAACTCTCAACTGAGGAGAGTAATGATGAAGTTTACAATTGCGGCTACTCTAGATGTTGTTTTTCCAAGGAAAGTGTTTTCAAACATTAAGAATTGCTGTTTATAAAGCTCAGAATATGTACGAAGCTGATAAATAAAGAGAATACTGTTTATATTTCCAGGTGATTCTGATTAGGCTGGCATTTTCTGAATGACTCAATTGAAACCTTCAAGATTCCTGTAAATAGTTGTAGAAAAACTGTCTACCTTTGGTAAAACTCTTCACATACACAATGATAGTCCCGAGAAATGATTAGAAACATGTAAGAAACACTTGAAATGCTGGTACATAGAGCCGTTCTATCTTTATTTGCATGTTCAATCACGGAGAATAGAGATAGAATGCTAAGAAATGACGAGAATACAGATAATGTTTACCATTCTGGCTACTTTAGATGATGTATTTCCGAAGAATGTGCCTTCAAACATTAAGAATTTCCATTGATAAAGCTCAGAATATGTGTGAAGCTGATAAATTAAGAGAATGCTCTTTATATTTACAGGTGACTATGATTAGACTGGCGTTTACTGAATGACTCAATTTAAACCTTGAAGATTCCTGTAAATAGTTGTAGGAAAACTGTCTACCTTTGGTAAAACTCTTCACATACACAATGATAGTCCCGAAAAATGATTAGAAACATGTAAGAAACACTTGAAATGCTGGTACATAGAGCCGTTCTATCTTTATGTTCATGTTCAATCACGGAGATTAGAGATAGAATGCTGCGTAATGATGAGAGTACAGATAATGTTTACCATTCTGGCTACTTTAGATGATGTATTTCCGAAGAATGTGCTTTCAAAAATTAAGAATAGCAGTTTATAAAGCTAGAATATGGGTATGAAGCTGATAAATGAAGAGAATACTATTTATATTTATAACTGAGGCTGAATTGCCTGGCGTTTTCTGAATGGCACAATTTAAATCTTAAAGATTCCGGTATATACTACTAGGAAAACTGTCTACTTTTGGTAAAACTCTTAAAATACACAATGATAGTCCCGGAAATGATTAGAAACATGTAAGAAACACTTTAAATAGGGGTAAATGGAGCCGTTCTATCCTGATGGCCTACTTCAATCACCGAGATTAGAGGTAGAAAACTCTCAATAAAGAGAGTAATGATAATGTTTACAATTCCAGCTACTCTAGATGGTGTTTTTCCAAAGAAAGTGCTTCCAATATTAAGAATTGCTGTTTTTAAAGCTCAGATTATGTGTTTGAGGCTGAGAAGTTAAGAGAATACTGTTTATATTTACAATTATGGCTGAATTGCCTGGATTTTCTTAATGACAAAGTTTACATCCTGAAGATTCATGTATCTACTTCTGGGAAAATGTCTAATTTTGGTACAACTCTTAAAATACAGTAGAATAGTCCCGGGAAGTGATTAGAAACATGTAAGAAACACTTGAAATGCTGTTAAATAGAGCCGTTCTATCTTTATGGCCTAGTTCAATCACTGAGATGAGAGGTAAAAAACTCTCAACTGAGGAGAGTAATGATGAAGTTTACAATTGCGGCTACTCTAGATGTTGTTTTTCCAAGGAAAGTGTTTTCAAACATTAAGAATTGCTGTTTATAAAGCTCAGAATATGTATGAGGCTGATAAATAAAGAGAATACTGTTTATATTTACAGGTGATTCTGATTAGACTGGCGTTTTCTGAATGACTCAATTGAAACCTTCAAGATTTCTGTGTATACTTCTAGGAAAACTGTCTACTTTTGGTAAAACGCTTAGCATACACAATGATAGTCCCGAGAAATGATTAGAAACATGTAAGAAACACTTGAAATGCTGGTACATAGAGCCGTTCTATCTTTATTTTCATGTTCAATCACGGAGATTAGAGATAGAATGCTAAGAAATGACGAGAATACAGATAATGTTTACCATTCTGGCTACTTTAGATGATGTATTTCCGAAGAATGTGCTTTCAAACATTAAGAATTTCCATTGATAAAGCTCAGAATATGTGTGAAGCTGATAAATTAAGAGAATGCTCTTTATATTTACAGGTGACTATGATTAGACTGGCGTTTACTGAATGACTCAATTTAAACCTTGAAGATTCCTGTAAATAGTTGTAGGAAAACTATCTACCTTTGGTAAAACTCTTCACATACACAATGATAGTCCCGAAAAATGATTAGAAACATGTAAGAAACACTTGAAATGCTGGTACATAGAGCCGTTCTATCTTTATGTTCATGTTCAATCACGGAGATTAGAGATAGAATGCTGCGTAATGACGAGAGTACAGATAATGTTTACCATTCTGGCTACTTTAGATGATGTATTTCCAAAGAATGTGCTTTCAAAAATTAAGAATAGCAGTTTATAAAGCTAGAATATGGGTATGAAGCTGATAAATGAAGAGAATACTATTTATATTTACAACTGAGGCTGAATTGCCTGGCGTTTTCTGAATGGCACAATTTAAATCTTAAAGATTCCTGTGTATACTACTAGGAAAACTGTCTACTTTAGGTAAAACTCTTAAAATACACAATGATAGTCCCGGAAATGATTAGAAACATGTAAGAAACACTTTAAATAGGGGTAAATGGAGCCGTTCTATCCTGATGGCCTACTTCAATCACCGAGATTAGAGGTAGAAAACTCTCAATAAAGAGAGTAATGATAATGTTTACAATTCCGGCTACTCTAGATGGTGTTTTTCCAAAGAAAGTGCTTCCAATATTAAGAATTGCTGTTTTTAAAGCTCAGAATATGTGTTTGAGGCTGAGAAGTTAAGAGAATACTGTTTATATTTACAATTATGGCTGAATTGCCTGGCCTTTTCTTAATGACAAAGTTTACATCCTGAAGATTCATGTATCTACTTCTGGGAAAATGTCTAATTTTGGTACAACTCTTAAAATACAGTAGAATAGTCCCGGGAAGTGATTAGAAACATGTAAGAAACACTTGAAATGCTGTTAAATAGAGCCGTTCTATCTTTATGGCCTAGTTCAATCACTGAGATGAGAGGTAAAAAACTCTCAACTGAGGAGAGTAATGATGAAGTTTACAATTGCGGCTACTCTAGATGTTGTTTTTCCAAGGAAAGTGTTTTCAAACATTAAGAATTGCTGTTTATAAACCTCAGAATATGTACGAAGCTGATAAATAAAGAGAATACTGTTTATATTTACAGGTGATTCTGATTAGACTGGCGTTTTCTGAATGACTCAATTGAAACCTTCAAGATTTCCGTGTATACTTCGAGGAAAACTGTCTACTTTTGGTAAAACGCTTAGCATACACAATGATAGTCCCGAGAAATGATTAGAAACATGTAAGAAACACTTGAAATGCTGGTACATAGAGCCGTTCTATCTTTATTTTCATGTTCAATCACGGAGATTAGAGATAGAATGCTAAGAAATGACGAGAATACAGATAATGTTTACCATTCTGGCTACTTTAGATGATGTATTTCCGAAGAATGTGCTTTGAAACATTAAGAATTTCCATTGATGAAGCTCAGAATATGTGTGAAGCTGATAAATTAAGAGAATGCTCTTTATATTTACAGGTGACTATGATTAGACTGGCGTTTACTGAATGACTCAATTTAAACCTTGAAGATTCCTGTAAATAGTTGTAGGAAAACTGTCTACCTTTGGTAAAACTCTTCACATACACAATGATAGTCCCGAAAAATGATTAGAAACATGTAAGAAACACTTGAAATGCTGGTACATAGAGCCGTTCTATCTTTATGTTCATGTTCAATCACGGAGATTAGAGATAGAATGCTGCGTAATGACGAGAGTACAGATAATGTTTACCATTCTGGCTACTTTAGATGATGTATTTCCGAAGAATGTGCTTTCAAAAATTAAGAATAGCAGTTTATAAAGCTAGAATATGGGTATGAAGCTGATAAATGAAGAGAATACTATTTATATTTACAACTGAGGCTGAATTGCCTGGCGTTTTCTGAATGGCACAATTTAAATCTTAAAGATTCCTGTGTATACTACTAGGAAAACTATCTACTTTTGGTAAAACTCTTAAAATACACAATGATAGTCCCGGAAATGATTAGAAACATGTAAGAAACACTTTAAATAGGGGTAAATGGAGCCGTTCTATCTTGATGGCCTACTTCAATCACCGAGATTAGAGGTAGAAAACTCTCAATAAAGAGAGTAATGATAATGTTTACAATTCCGGCTACTCGAGATGGTGTTTTTCAAAGAAACTGCTTCCAATATTAAGAATTGCTGTTTTTAAAGCTCAGAATATGTGTTTGAGGCTGATAAGTTAAGAGAATACTGTTTATATTTACAATTATGGCTGAATTGCCTGGCATTTTCTTAATGACAAAGTTTACATCCTGAAGATTCATGTATCTACTTCTGGGAAAATGTCTAATTTTGGTACAACTCTTAAAATACAGTAGAATAGTCCCGGGAAGTGATTAGAAACATGTAAGAAACACTTGAAATGCTGTTAAATAGAGCCGTTCTATCTTTATGGCCTAGTTCAATCACTGAGATGAGAGGTAAAAAACTCTCAACTGAGGAGAGTAATGATGAAGTTTACAATTGCGGCTACTCTAGATGTTGTTTTTCCAAGGAAAGTGTTTTCAAACATTAAGAATTGCTGTTTATAAAGCTCAGAATATGTATGAAGCTGATAAATAAAGAGAATACTGTTTATATTTACAGGTGATTCTGATTAGACTGGCGTTTTCTGAATGACTCAATTGAAACCTTCAAGATTCCCGTGTATACTTCTAGGAAATCTGTCTACTTTTGGTAAAACGCTTAGCATACACAATGATAGTCCCGAGAAATGATTAGAAACATGTAAGAAACACTTGAAATGCTGGTACATAGAGCCGTTCTATCTTTATTTTTATGTTCAATCACGGAGATTAGAGATAGAATGCTAAGAAATGACGAGAATACAGATAATGTTTACCATTCTGGCTACTTTAGATGATGTATTTCCGAAGTATGTGCTTTCAAACATTAAGAATTTCCATTGATAAAGCTCAGAATATGTGTGAAGCTGATAAATTAAGAGAATGCTCTTTATATTTACAGGTGACTATGATTAGACTGGCATTTATTGAATGACTCAATTTAAACCTTGAAGATTCCTGTAAATAGTTGTAGGAAAACTGTCTACCTTTGGTAAAACTCTTCACATACACAATGATAGTCCCGAAAAATGATTAGAAACATGTAAGAAACACTTGAAATGCTGGTACATAGAGCCGTTCTATCTTTATGTTCATGTTCAATCACGGAGATTAGAGATAGAATGCTGCGTAATGACGAGAGTACAGATAATGTTTACCATTCTGGCTACTTTAGATGATGTATTTCCAAAGAATGTGCTTTCAAACATTAAGAATTTCCATTTATAAAGCTCAGAATATGTGTGAAGCTGATAAATGAAGAGAATACTATTTATATTTACAACTGAGGCTGAATTGCCTGGCGTTTTCTGAATGGCACAATTTAAATCTTAAAGATTCCTGTGTATACTACTAGGAAAACTGTCTACTTTTGGTAAAACTCTTAAAATACACAATGATAGTCCCGGAAATGATTAGAAACATGTAAGAAACACTTTAAATAGGGGTAAATGGAGCCGTTCTATCCTGATGGCCTACTTCAATCACCGAGATTAGAGGTAGAAAACTCTCAATAAAGAGAGTAATGATAATGTTTACAATTCCGGCTACTCTAGATGGTGTTTTTCCAAAGAAAGTGCTTCCAATATTAAGAATTGCTGTTTTTAAAGCTCAGAATATGTGTTTGAGGCTGAGAAGTTAAGAGAATACTGTTTATATTTACAATTATGGCTGAATTGCCTGGCATTTTCTTAATGACAAAGTTTACATCCTGAAGATTCATGTATCTACTTCTGGGAAAATGTCTAATTTTGGTACAACTCTTAAAATACAGTAGAATAGTCCCGGGAAGTGATTAGAAACATGTAAGAAACACTTGAAATGCTGTTAAATAGAGCCGTTCTATCTTTATGGCCTAGTTCAATCACTGAGATGAGAGGTAAAAAACTCTCAACTGAGGAGAGTAATGATGAAGTTTACAATTCCGGCTACTCTAGATGTTGTTTTTCCAAGGAAAGTGTTTTCAAACATTAAGAATTGCTGTTTATAAAGCTCAGAATATGTACGAAGCTGATAAATAAAGAGAATACTGTTTATATTTCCAGGTGATTCTGATTAGGCTGGCATTTTCTGAATGACTCAATTGAAACCTTCAAGATTCCTGTAAATAGTTGTAGAAAAACTGTCTACCTTTGGTAAAACTCTTCACATACACAATGATAGTCCCGAGAAATGATTAGAAACATGTAAGAAACACTTGAAATGCTGGTACATAGAGCCGTTCTATCTTTATTTGCATGTTCAATCACGGAGATTAGAGATAGAATGCTAAGAAATGACGAGAATACAGATAATGTTTACCATTCTGGCTACTTTAGATGATGTATTTCCGAAGAATGTGCCTTCAAACATTAAGAATTTCCATTGATAAAGCTCAGAATATGTGTGAAGCTGATAAATTAAGAGAATGCTCTTTATATTTACAGGTGACTATGATTAGACTGGCATTTATTGAATGACTCAATTTAAACCTTGAAGATTCCTGTAAATAGTTGTAGGAAAACTGTCTACCTTTGGTAAAACTCTTCACATACACAACGATAGTCCCGAAAAATGATTAGAAACATGTAAGAAACACTTGAAATGCTGGTACATAGAGCCGTTCTATCTTTATGTTCATGTTCAATCACGGATATTAGAGATAGAATGCTGCGTAATGATGAGAGTACAGATAATGTTTACCATTCTGGCTACTTTAGATGATGTATTTCCAAAGAATGTGCTTTCAAACATTAAGAATTTCCATTTATAAAGCTCAGAATATGTGTGAAGCTGATAAATGAAGAGAATACTATTTATATTTACAACTGAGGCTGAATTGCCTGGCGTTTTCTGAATGGCACAATTTAAATCTTAAAGATTCCTGTGTATACTACTAGGAAAACTGTCTACTTTTGGTAAAACTCTTAAAATACACAATGATAGTCCCGGAAATGATTAGAAACATGTAAGAAACACTTTAAATAGGGGTAAATGGAGCCGTTCTATCCTGATGGCCTACTTCAATCACCGAGATTAGAGGTAGAAAACTCTCAATAAAGAGAGTAATGATAATGTTTACAATTCCGGCTACTCTAGATGGTGTTTTTCAAAAGAAAGTGCTTCCAATATTAAGAATTGCTGTTTTTAAAGCTCAGAATATGTGTTTGAGGCTGAGAAGTTAAGAGAATACTGTTTATATTTACAATTATGGCTGAATTGCCTGGCATTTTCTTAATGACAAAGTTTACATCCTGAAGATTCATGTATCTACTTCTGGGAAAATGTCTAATTTTGGTACAACTCTTAAAATACAGTAGAATAGTCCCGGGAAGTGATTAGAAACATGTAAGAAACACTTGAAATGCTGTTAAATAGAGCCGTTCTATCTTTATGGCCTAGTTCAATCACTGAGATGAGAGGTAAAAAACTCTCAACTGAGGAGAGTAATGATGAAGTTTACAATTGCGGCTACTCTAGATGTTGTTTTTCCAAGGAAAGTGTTTTCAAACATTAAGAATTGCTGTTTATAAAGCTCAGAATATGTATGAGGCTGATAAATAAAGAGAATACTGTTTATATTTACAGGTGATTCTGATTAGACTGGCGTTTTCTGAATGACTCAATTGAAACCTTCAAGATTTCTGTGTATACTTCTAGGAAAACTGTCTACTTTTGGTAAAACGCTTAGCATACACAATGATAGTCCCGAGAAATGATTAGAAACATGTAAGAAACACTTGAAATGCTGGTACATAGAGCCGTTCTATCTTTATTTTCATGTTCAATCACGGAGATTAGAGATAGAATGCTAAGAAATGACGAGAATACAGATAATGTTTACCATTCTGGCTACTTTAGATGATGTATTTCCGAAGAATGTGCTTTCAAACATTAAGAATTTCCATTGATAAAGCTCAGAATATGTGTGAAGCTAATAAATTAAGAGAATGCTCTTTATATTTACAGGTGACTATGATTAGACTGGCGTTTACTGAATGACTCAATTTAAACCTTGAAGATTCCTGTAAATAGTTGTAGGAAAACTGTCTACCTTTGGTAAAACTCTTCACATACACAATGATAGTCCCGAAAAATGATTAGAAACATGTAAGAAACACTTGAAATGCTGGTACATAGAGCCGTTCTATCTTTATGTTCATGTTCAATCACGGAGATTAGAGATAGAATGCTGCGTAATGATGAGAGTACAGATAATGTTTACCATTCTGGCTACTTTAGATGATGTATTTCCAAAGAATGTGCTTTCAAACATTAAGAATTTCCATTTATAAAGCTCAGAATATGTGTGAAGCTGATAAATGAAGAGAATACTATTTATATTTACAACTGAGGCTGAATTGCCTGGCGTTTTCTGAATGGCACAATTTAAATCTTAAAGATTCCTGTGTATACTACTAGGAAAACTGTCTACTTTTGGTAAAACTCTTAAAATACACAATGATAGTCCCGGAAATGATTAGAAACATGTAAGAAACACTTTAAATAGGGGTAAATGGAGCCTTTCTATCCTGATGGCCTACTTCAATCACCGAGATTAGAGGTAGAAAACTCTCAATAAAGAGAGTAATGATAATGTTTACAATTCCGGCTACTCTAGATGGTGTTTTTCAAAAGAAAGTGCTTCCAATATTAAGAATTGCTGTTTTTAAAGCTCAGAATATGTGTTTGAGGCTGAGAAGTTAAGAGAATACTGTTTATATTTACAATTATGGCTGAATTGCCTGGCATTTTCTTAATGACAAAGTTTACATCCTGAAGATTCATGTATCAACTTCTGGGAAAATGTCTAATTTTAGTACAACTCTTAAAATACAGTAGAATAGTCCCGGGAAGTGATTAGAAACATGTAAGAAACACTTGAAATGCTGTTAAATAGAGCCGTTCTATCTTTATGGCCTAGTTCAATCACTGAGATGAGAGGTACAAAACTCTCAACTGAGAAGAGTAATGATGAAGTTTACAATTGCGGCTACTCTAGATGTTGTTTTTCCAAGGAAAGTGTTTTCAAACATTAAGAATTGCTGTTTATAAAGCTCAGAATATGTATGAGGCTGATAAATAAAGAGAATACTCTTTATATTTACAGGTGATTCTGATTAGACTGGCGTTTTCTGAATGACTCAATTGAAACCTTCAAGATTTCTGTGTATACTTCTAGGAAAACTGTCTACTTTTGGTAAAACGCTTAGCATACACAATGATAGTCCCGAGAAATGATTAGAAACATGTAAGAAACACTTGAAATGCTGGTACATAGAGCCGATCTATCTTTATTTTCATGTTCAATCACGGAGATTAGAGATAGAATGCTAAGAAATGACGAGAATACAGATAATGTTTACCATTCTGGCTAATTTAGATGATGTATTTCCGAAGAATGTGCTTTCAAACATTAAGAATTTCCATTGATAAAGCTCAGAATATGTGTGAAGCTGATAAATTAAGAGAATGCTCTTTATATTTACAGGTGACTATGATTAGACTGGAATTTACTGAATGACTCAATTTAAACCTTGAAGATTCCTGTAAATAGTTGTAGGAAAACTGTCTACCTTTGGTAAAACTCTTCACATACACAATGATAGTCCCGAAAAATGATTAGAAACATGTAAGAAACACTTGAAATGCTGGTACATAGAGCCGTTCTATCTTTATGTTCATGTTCAATCACGGAGATTAGAGATAGAATGCTGCGTAATGATGAGAGTACAGATAATGTTTACCATTCTGGCTACTTTAGATGATGTATTTCCAAAGAATGTGCTTTCAAACATTAAGAATTTCCATTTATAAAGCTCAGAATATGTGTGAAGCTGATAAATGAAGAGAATACTATTTATATTTACAACTGAGGCTGAATTGCCTGGCGTTTTCTGAATGGCACAATTTAAATCTTAAAGATTCCTGTGTATACTACTAGGAAAACTGTCTACTTTTGGTAAAACTCTTAAAATACACAATGATAGTCCCGGAAATGATTAGAAACATGTAAGAAACACTTTAAATAGGGGTAAATGGAGCCGTTCTATCCTGATGGCCTACTTCAATCACCGAGATTAGAGGTAGAAAACTCTCAATAAAGAGAGTAATGATAATGTTTACAATTCCGGCTACTCTAGATGGTGTTTTTCAAAAGAAAGTGCTTCCAATATTAAGAATTGCTGTTTTTAAAGCTCAGAATACGTGTTTGAGGCTGAGAAGTTAAGAGAATACTGTTTATATTTACAATTATGGCTGAATTGCCTGGCATTTTCTTAATGACAAAGTTTACATCCTGAAGATTCATGTATCTACTTCTGGGAAAATGTCTAATTTTGGTACAACTCTTAAAATACAGTAGAATAGTCCCGGGAAGTGATTAGAAACATGTAAGAAACACTTGAAATGCTGTTAAATAGAGCCGTTCTATCTTTATGGCCTAGTTCAATCACTGAGATGAGAGGTACAAAACTCTCAACTGAGAAGAGTAATGATGAAGTTTACAATTGCGGCTACTCTAGATGTTGTTTTTCCAAGGAAAGTGTTTTCAAACATTAAGAATTGCTGTTTATAAAGCTCAGAATATGTATGAGGCTGATAAATAAAGAGAATACTCTTTATATTTACAGGTGATTCTGATTAGACTGGCGTTTTCTGAATGACTCAATTGAAACCTTCAAGATTTCTGTGTATACTTCTAGGAAAACTGTCTACTTTTGGTAAAACGCTTAGCATACACAATGATAGTCCCGAGAAATGATTAGAAACATGTAAGAAACACTTGAAATGCTGGTACATAGAGCCGATCTATCTTTATTTTCATGTTCAATCACGGAGATTAGAGATAGAATGCTAAGAAATGACGAGAATACAGATAATGTTTACCATTCTGGCTAATTTAGATGATGTATTTCCGAAGAATGTGCTTTCAAACATTAAGAATTTCCATTGATAAAGCTCAGAATATGTGTGAAGCTGATAAATTAAGAGAATGCTCTTTATATTTACAGGTGACTATGATTAGACTGGAATTTACTGAATGACTCAATTTAAACCTTGAAGATTCCTGTAAATAGTTGTAGGAAAACTGTCTACCTTTGGTAAAACTCTTCACATACACAATGATAGTCCCGAAAAATGATTAGAAACATGTAAGAAACACTTGAAATGCTGGTACATAGAGCCGTTCTATCTTTATGTTCATGTTCAATCACGGAGATTAGAGATAGAATGCTGCGTAATGATGAGAGTACAGATAATGTTTACCATTCTGGCTACTTTAGATGATGTATTTCCAAAGAATGTGCTTTCAAACATTAAGAATTTCCATTTATAAAGCTCAGAATATGTGTGAAGCTGATAAATGAAGAGAATACTATTTATATTTACAACTGAGGCTGAATTGCCTGGCGTTTTCTGAATGGCACAATTTAAATCTTAAAGATTCCTGTGTATACTACTAGGAAAACTGTCTACTTTTGGTAAAACTCTTAAAATACACAATGATAGTCCCGGAAATGATTAGAAACATGTAAGAAACACTTTAAATAGGGGTAAATGGAGCCGTTCTATCCTGATGGCCTACTTCAATCACCGAGATTAGAGGTAGAAAACTCTCAATAAAGAGAGTAATGATAATGTTTACAATTCCGGCTACTCTAGATGGTGTTTTTCAAAAGAAAGTGCTTCCAATATTAAGAATTGCTGTTTTTAAAGCTCAGAATACGTGTTTGAGGCTGAGAAGTTAAGAGAATACTGTTTATATTTACAATTATGGCTGAATTGCCTGGCATTTTCTTAATGACAAAGTTTACATCCTGAAGATTCATGTATCTACTTCTGGGAAAATGTCTAATTTTGGTACAACTCTTAAAATACAGTAGAATAGTCCCGGGAAGTGATTAGAAACATGTAAGAAACACTTGAAATGCTGTTAAATAGAGCCGTTCTATCTTTATGGCCTAGTTCAATCACTGAGATGAGAGGTAAAAAACTCTCAACTGAGGAGAGTAATGATGAAGTTTACAATTGCGGCTACTCTAGATGTTGTTTTTCCAAGGAAAGTGTTTTCAAACATTAAGAATTGCTGTTTATAAAGCTCAGAATATGTATGAGGCTGATAAATAAAGAGAATACTGTTTATATTTACAGGTGATTCTGATTAGACTGGCGTTTTCTGAATGACTCAATTGAAACCTTCAAGATTTCTGTGTATACTTCTAGGAAAACTGTCTACTTTTGGTAAAACGCTTAGCATACACAATGATAGTCCCGAGAAATGATTAGAAACATGTAAGAAACACTTGAAATGCTGGTACATAGAGCCGTTCTATCTTTATTTTCATGTTCAATCACGGAGATTAGAGATAGAATGCTAAGAAATGACGAGAATACAGATAATGTTTACCATTCTGGCTACTTTAGATGATGTATTTCCGAAGAATGTGCTTTCAAACATTAAGAATTTCCATTGATAAAGCTCAGAATATGTGTGAAGCTAATAAATTAAGAGAATGCTCTTTATATTTACAGGTGACTATGATTAGACTGGCGTTTACTGAATGACTCAATTTAAACCTTGAAGATTCCTGTAAATAGTTGTAGGAAAACTGTCTACCTTTGGTAAAACTCTTCACATACACAATGATAGTCCCGAAAAATGATTAGAAACATGTAAGAAACACTTGAAATGCTGGTACATAGAGCCGTTCTATCTTTATGTTCATGTTCAATCACGGAGATTAGAGATAGAATGCTGCGTAATGATGAGAGTACAGATAATGTTTACCATTCTGGCTACTTTAGATGATGTATTTCCAAAGAATGTGCTTTCAAACATTAAGAATTTCCATTTATAAAGCTCAGAATATGTGTGAAGCTGATAAATGAAGAGAATACTATTTATATTTACAACTGAGGCTGAATTGCCTGGCGTTTTCTGAATGGCACAATTTAAATCTTAAAGATTCCTGTGTATACTACTAGGAAAACTGTCTACTTTTGGTAAAACTCTTAAAATACACAATGATAGTCCCGGAAATGATTAGAAACATGTAAGAAACACTTTAAATAGGGGTAAATGGAGCCTTTCTATCCTGATGGCCTACTTCAATCACCGAGATTAGAGGTAGAAAACTCTCAATAAAGAGAGTAATGATAATGTTTACAATTCCGGCTACTCTAGATGGTGTTTTTCAAAAGAAAGTGCTTCCAATATTAAGAATTGCTGTTTTTAAAGCTCAGAATATGTGTTTGAGGCTGAGAAGTTAAGAGAATACTGTTTATATTTACAATTATGGCTGAATTGCCTGGCATTTTCTTAATGACAAAGTTTACATCCTGAAGATTCATGTATCAACTTCTGGGAAAATGTCTAATTTTAGTACAACTCTTAAAATACAGTAGAATAGTCCCGGGAAGTGATTAGAAACATGTAAGAAACACTTGAAATGCTGTTAAATAGAGCCGTTCTATCTTTATGGCCTAGTTCAATCACTGAGATGAGAGGTACAAAACTCTCAACTGAGAAGAGTAATGATGAAGTTTACAATTGCGGCTACTCTAGATGTTGTTTTTCCAAGGAAAGTGTTTTCAAACATTAAGAATTGCTGTTTATAAAGCTCAGAATATGTATGAGGCTGATAAATAAAGAGAATACTCTTTATATTTACAGGTGATTCTGATTAGACTGGCGTTTTCTGAATGACTCAATTGAAACCTTCAAGATTTCTGTGTATACTTCTAGGAAAACTGTCTACTTTTGGTAAAACGCTTAGCATACACAATGATAGTCCCGAGAAATGATTAGAAACATGTAAGAAACACTTGAAATGCTGGTACATAGAGCCGATCTATCTTTATTTTCATGTTCAATCACGGAGATTAGAGATAGAATGCTAAGAAATGACGAGAATACAGATAATGTTTACCATTCTGGCTAATTTAGATGATGTATTTCCGAAGAATGTGCTTTCAAACATTAAGAATTTCCATTGATAAAGCTCAGAATATGTGTGAAGCTGATAAATTAAGAGAATGCTCTTTATATTTACAGGTGACTATGATTAGACTGGAATTTACTGAATGACTCAATTTAAACCTTGAAGATTCCTGTAAATAGTTGTAGGAAAACTGTCTACCTTTGGTAAAACTCTTCACATACACAATGATAGTCCCGAAAAATGATTAGAAACATGTAAGAAACACTTGAAATGCTGGTACATAGAGCCGTTCTATCTTTATGTTCATGTTCAATCACGGAGATTAGAGATAGAATGCTGCGTAATGATGAGAGTACAGATAATGTTTACCATTCTGGCTACTTTAGATGATGTATTTCCAAAGAATGTGCTTTCAAACATTAAGAATTTCCATTTATAAAGCTCAGAATATGTGTGAAGCTGATAAATGAAGAGAATACTATTTATATTTACAACTGAGGCTGAATTGCCTGGCGTTTTCTGAATGGCACAATTTAAATCTTAAAGATTCCTGTGTATACTACTAGGAAAACTGTCTACTTTTGGTAAAACTCTTAAAATACACAATGATAGTCCCGGAAATGATTAGAAACATGTAAGAAACACTTTAAATAGGGGTAAATGGAGCCGTTCTATCCTGATGGCCTACTTCAATCACCGAGATTAGAGGTAGAAAACTCTCAATAAAGAGAGTAATGATAATGTTTACAATTCCGGCTACTCTAGATGGTGTTTTTCAAAAGAAAGTGCTTCCAATATTAAGAATTGCTGTTTTTAAAGCTCAGAATATGTGTTTGAGGCTGAGAAGTTAAGAGAATACTGTTTATATTTACAATTATGGCTGAATTGCCTGGCATTTTCTTAATGACAAAGTTTACATCCTGAAGATTCATGTATCTACTTCTGGGAAAATGTCTAATTTTGGTACAACTCTTAAAATACAGTAGAATAGTCCCGGGAAGTGATTAGAAACATGTAAGAAACACTTGAAATGCTGTTAAATAGAGCCGTTCTATCTTTATGGCCTAGTTCAATCACTGAGATGAGAGGTAAAAAACTCTCAACTGAGGAGAGTAATGATGAAGTTTACAATTGCGGCTACTCTAGATGTTGTTTTTCCAAGGAAAGTGTTTTCAAACATTAAGAATTGCTGTTTATAAAGCTCAGAATATGTATGAGGCTGATAAATAAAGAGAATACTGTTTATATTTACAGGTGATTCTGATTAGACTGGCGTTTTCTGAATGACTCAATTGAAACCTTCAAGATTTCTGTGTATACTTCTAGGAAAACTGTCTACTTTTGGTAAAACGCTTAGCATACACAATGATAGTCCCGAGAAATGATTAGAAACATGTAAGAAACACTTGAAATGCTGGTACATAGAGCCGTTCTATCTTTATTTTCATGTTCAATCACGGAGATTAGAGATAGAATGCTAAGAAATGACGAGAATACAGATAATGTTTACCATTCTGGCTACTTTAGATGATGTATTTCCGAAGAATGTGCTTTCAAACATTAAGAATTTCCATTGATAAAGCTGAGAATATGTGTGAAGCTAATAAATTAAGAGAATGCTCTTTATATTTACAGGTGACTATGATTAGACTGGCGTTTACTGAATGACTCAATTTAAACCTTGAAGATTCCTGTAAATAGTTGTAGGAAAACTGTCTACCTTTGGTAAAACTCTTCACATACACAATGATAGTCCCGAAAAATGATTAGAAACATGTAAGAAACACTTGAAATGCTGGTACATAGAGCCGTTCTATCTTTATGTTCATGTTCAATCACGGAGATTAGAGATAGAATGCTGCGTAATGATGAGAGTACAGATAATGTTTACCATTCTGGCTACTTTAGATGATGTATTTCCAAAGAATGTGCTTTCAAACATTAAGAATTTCCATTTATAAAGCTCAGAATATGTGTGAAGCTGATAAATGAAGAGAATACTATTTATATTTACAACTGAGGCTGAATTGCCTGGCGTTTTCTGAATGGCACAATTTAAATCTTAAAGATTCCTGTGTATACTACTAGGAAAACTGTCTACTTTTGGTAAAACTCTTAAAATACACAATGATAGTCCCGGAAATGATTAGAAACATGTAAGAAACACTTTAAATAGGGGTAAATGGAGCCTTTCTATCCTGATGGCCTACTTCAATCACCGAGATTAGAGGTAGAAAACTCTCAATAAAGAGAGTAATGATAATGTTTACAATTCCGGCTACTCTAGATGGTGTTTTTCAAAAGAAAGTGCTTCCAATATTAAGAATTGCTGTTTTTAAAGCTCAGAATATGTGTTTGAGGCTGAGAAGTTAAGAGAATACTGTTTATATTTACAATTATGGCTGAATTGCCTGGAATTTTCTTAATGACAAAGTTTACATCCTGAAGATTCATGTATCAACTTCTGGGAAAATGTCTAATTTTAGTACAACTCTTAAAATACAGTAGAATAGTCCCGGGAAGTGATTAGAAACATGTAAGAAACACTTGAAATGCTGTTAAATAGAGCCGTTCTATCTTTATGGCCTAGTTCAATCACTGAGATGAGAGGTACAAAACTCTCAACTGAGAAGAGTAATGATGAAGTTTACAATTGCGGCTACTCTATATGTTGTTTTTCCAAGGAAAGTGTTTTCAAACATTAAGAATTGCTGTTTATAAAGCTCAGAATATGTATGAGGCTGATAAATAAAGAGAATACTCTTTATATTTACAGGTGATTCTGATTAGACTGGCGTTTTCTGAATGACTCAATTGAAACCTTCAAGATTTCTGTGTATACTTCTAGGAAAACTGTCTACTTTTGGTAAAACGCTTAGCATACACAATGATAGTCCCGAGAAATGATTAGAAACATGTAAGAAACACTTGAAATGCTGGTACATAGAGCCGATCTATCTTTATTTTCATGTTCAATCACGGAGATTAGAGATAGAATGCTAAGAAATGACGAGAATACAGATAATGTTTACCATTCTGGCTAATTTAGATGATGTATTTCCGAAGAATGTGCTTTCAAACATTAAGAATTTCCATTGATAAAGCTCAGAATATGTGTGAAGCTGATAAATTAAGAGAATGCTCTTTATATTTACAGGTGACTATGATTAGACTGGAATTTACTGAATGACTCAATTTAAACCTTGAAGATTCCTGTAAATAGTTGTAGGAAAACTGTCTACCTTTGGTAAAACTCTTCACATACACAATGATAGTCCCGAAAAATGATTAGAAACATGTAAGAAACACTTGAAATGCTGGTACATAGAGCCGTTCTATCTTTATGTTCATGTTCAATCACGGAGATTAGAGATAGAATGCTGCGTAATGACGAGAGTACAGATAATGTTTACCATTCTGGCTACTTTAGATGATGTATTTCCGAAGAATGTGCTTTCAAAAATTAAGAATAGCAGTTTATAAAGCTAGAATATGGGTATGAAGCTGATAAATGAAGAGAATACTATTTATATTTATAACTGAGGATGAATTGCCTGGCGTTTTCTGAATGGCACAATTTAAATCTTAAAGATTCCGGTATATACTACTAGGAAAACTGTCTACTTTTGGTAAAACTCTTAAAATACACAATGATAGTCCCGGAAATGATTAGAAACATGTAAGAAACACTTTAAATAGGGGTAAATGGAGCCGTTCTATCCTGATGGCCTACTTCAATCACCGAGATTAGAGGTAGAAAACTCTCAATAAAGAGAGTAATGGTAATGTTTACAATTCCAGCTACTCTAGATGGTGTTTTTCCAAAGAAAGTGCTTCCAATATTAAGAATTGCTGTTTTTTAAAGCTCAGATTATGTGTTTGAGGCTGAGAAGTTAAGAGAATACTGTTTATATTTACAATTATGGCTGAATTGCCTGGATTTTCTTAATGACAAAGTTTACATCCTGAAGATTCATGTATCTACTTCTGGGAAAATGTCTAATTTTGGTACAACTCTTAAAATACAGTAGAATAGTCCCGGGAAGTGATTAGAAACATGTAAGAAACACTTGAAATGCTGTTAAATAGAGCCGTTCTATCTTTATGGCCTAGTTCAATCACTGAGATGAGAGGTAAAAAACTCTCAACTGAGGAGAGTAATGATGAAGTTTACAATTGCGGCTACTCTAGATGTTGTTTTTCCAAGGAAAGTGTTTTCAAACATTAAGAATTGCTGTTTATAAAGCTCAGAATATGTATGAGGCTGATAAATAAAGAGAATACTGTTTATATTTACAGGTGATTCTGATTAGACTGGCGTTTTCTGAATGACTCAATTGAAACCTTCAAGATTTCTGTGTATACTTCTAGGAAAACTGTCTACTTTTGGTAAAACGCTTAGCATACACAATGATAGTCCCGAGAAATGATTAGAAACATGTAAGAAACACTTGAAATGCTGGTACATAGAGCCGTTCTATCTTTATTTTCATGTTCAATCACGGAGATTAGAGATAGAATGCTAAGAAATGAGGAGAATACAGATAATGTTTACCATTCTGGCTACTTTAGATGATGTATTTCCGAAGAATGTGCTTTCAAACATTAAGAATTTCCATTGATAAAGCTCAGAATATGTGTGAAGCTAATAAATTAAGAGAATGCTCTTTATATTTACAGGTGACTATGATTAGACTGGCGTTTACTGAATGACTCAATTTAAACCTTGAAGATTCCTGTAAATAGTTGTAGGAAAACTGTCTACCTTTGGTAAAACTCTTCACATACACAATGATAGTCCCGAAAAATGATTAGAAACATGTAAGAAACACTTGAAATGCTGGTACATAGAGCCGTTCTATCTTTATGTTCATGTTCAATCACGGAGATTAGAGATAGAATGCTGCGTAATGACGAGAGTACAGATAATGTTTACCATTCTGGCTACTTTAGATGATGTATTTCCAAAGAATGTGCTTTCAAAAATTAAGAATAGCAGTTTATAAAGCTAGAATATGGGTATGAAGCTGATAAATGAAGAGAATACTATTTATATTTACAACTGAGGCTGAATTGCCTGGCGTTTTCTGAATGGCACAATTTAAATCTTAAAGATTCCTGTGTATACTACTAGGAAAACTGTCTACTTTAGGTAAAACTCTTAAAATACACAATGATAGTCCCGGAAATGATTAGAAACATGTAAGAAACACTTTAAATAGGGGTAAATGGAGCCGTTCTATCCTGATGGCCTACTTCAATCACCGAGATTAGAGGTAGAAAACTCTCAATAAAGAGAGTAATGATAATGTTTACAATTCCGGCTACTCTAGATGGTGTTTTTCCAAAGAAAGTGCTTCCAATATTAAGAATTGCTGTTTTTAAAGCTCAGAATATGTGTTTGAGGCTGAGAAGTTAAGAGAATACTGTTTATATTTACAATTATGGCTGAATTGCCTGGCCTTTTCTTAATGACAAAGTTTACATCCTGAAGATTCATGTATCTACTTCTGGGAAAATGTCTAATTTTGGTACAACTCTTAAAATACAGTAGAATAGTCCCGGGAAGTGATTAGAAACATGTAAGAAACACTTGAAATGCTGTTAAATAGAGCCGTTCTATCTTTATGGCCTAGTTCAATCACTGAGATGAGAGGTAAAAAACTCTCAACTGAGGAGAGTAATGATGAAGTTTACAATTGCGGCTACTCTAGATGTTGTTTTTCCAAGGAAAGTGTTTTCAAACATTAAGAATTGCTGTTTATAAACCTCAGAATATGTACGAAGCTGATAAATAAAGAGAATACTGTTTATATTTACAGGTGATTCTGATTAGACTGGCGTTTTCTGAATGACTCAATTGAAACCTTCAAGATTTCCGTGTATACTTCTAGGAAAACTGTCTACTTTTGGTAAAACGCTTAGCATACACAATGATAGTCCCGAGAAATGATTAGAAACATGTAAGAAACACTTGAAATGCTGGTACATAGAGCCGTTCTATCTTTATTTTCATGTTCAATCACGGAGATTAGAGATAGAATGCTAAGAAATGACGAGAATACAGATAATGTTTACCATTCTGGCTACTTTAGATGATGTATTTCCGAAGAATGTGCTTTGAAACATTAAGAATTTCCATTGATGAAGCTCAGAATATGTGTGAAGCTGATAAATTAAGAGAATGCTCTTTATATTTACAGGTGACTATGATTAGACTGGCGTTTACTGAATGACTCAATTTAAACCTTGAAGATTCCTGTAAATAGTTGTAGGAAAACTGTCTACCTTTGGTAAAACTCTTCACATACACAATGATAGTCCCGAAAAATGATTAGAAACATGTAAGAAACACTTGAAATGCTGGTACATAGAGCCGTTCTATCTTTATGTTCATGTTCAATCACGGAGATTAGAGATAGAATGCTGCGTAATGACGAGAGTACAGATAATGTTTACCATTCTGGCTACTTTAGATGATGTATTTCCGAAGAATGTGCTTTCAAAAATTAAGAATAGCAGTTTATAAAGCTAGAATATGGGTATGAAGCTGATAAATGAAGAGAATACTATTTATATTTATAACTGAGGCTGAATTGCCTGGCGTTTTCTGAATGGCACAATTTAAATCTTAAAGATTCCGGTATATACTACTAGGAAAACTGTCTACTTTTGGTAAAACTCTTAAAATACACAATGATAGTCCCGGAAATGATTAGAAACATGTAAGAAACACTTTAAATAGGGGTAAATGGAGCCGTTCTATCCTGATGGCCTACTTCAATCACCGAGATTAGAGGTAGAAAACTCTCAATAAAGAGAGTAATGATAATGTTTACAATTCCAGCTACTCTAGATGGTGTTTTTCCAAAGAAAGTGCTTCCAATATTAAGAATTGCTGTTTTTAAAGCTCAGATTATGTGTTTGAGGCTGAGAAGTTAAGAGAATACTGTTTATATTTACAATTATGGCTGAATTGCCTGGATTTTCTTAATGACAAAGTTTACATCCTGAAGATTCATGTATCTACTTCTGGGAAAATGTCTAATTTTGGTACAACTCTTAAAATACAGTAGAATAGTCCCGGGAAGTGATTAGAAACATGTAAGAAACACTTGAAATGCTGTTAAATAGAGCCGTTCTATCTTTATGGCCTAGTTCAATCACTGAGATGAGAGGTAAAAAACTCTCAACTGAGGAGAGTAATGATGAAGTTTACAATTGCGGCTACTCTAGATGTTGTTTTTCCAAGGAAAGTGTTTTCAAACATTAAGAATTGCTGTTTATAAAGCTCAGAATATGTATGAGGCTGATAAATAAAGAGAATACTGTTTATATTTACAGGTGATTCTGATTAGACTGGCGTTTTCTGAATGACTCAATTGAAACCTTCAAGATTTCTGTGTATACTTCTAGGAAAACTGTCTACTTTTGGTAAAACGCTTAGCATACACAATGATAGTCCCGAGAAATGATTAGAAACATGTAAGAAACACTTGAAATGCTGGTACATAGAGCCGTTCTATCTTTATTTTCATGTTCAATCACGGAGATTAGAGATAGAATGCTAAGAAATGACGAGAATACAGATAATGTTTACCATTCTGGCTACTTTAGATGATGTATTTCCGAAGAATGTGCTTTCAAACATTAAGAATTTCCATTGATAAAGCTCAGAATATGTGTGAAGCTAATAAATTAAGAGAATGCTCTTTATATTTACAGGTGACTATGATTAGACTGGCGTTTACTGAATGACTCAATTTAAACCTTGAAGATTCCTGTAAATAGTTGTAGGAAAACTGTCTACCTTTGGTAAAACTCTTCACATACACAATGATAGTCCCGAAAAATGATTAGAAACATGTAAGAAACACTTGAAATGCTGGTACATAGAGCCGTTCTATCTTTATGTTCATGTTCAATCACGGAGATTAGAGATAGAATGCTGCGTAATGATGAGAGTACAGATAATGTTTACCATTCTGGCTACTTTAGATGATGTATTTCCGAAGAATGTGCTTTCAAAAATTAAGAATAGCAGTTTATAAAGCTAGAATATGGGTATGAAGCTGATAAATGAAGAGAATACTATTTATATTTATAACTGAGGATGAATTGCCTGGCGTTTTCTGAATGGCACAATTTAAATCTTAAAGATTCCGGTATATACTACTAGGAAAACTGTCTACTTTTGGTAAAACTCTTAAAATACACAATGATAGTCCCGGAAATGATTAGAAACATGTAAGAAACACTTTAAATAGGGGTAAATGGAGCCGTTCTATCCTGATGGCCTACTTCAATCACCGAGATTAGAGGTAGAAAACTCTCAATAAAGAGAGTAATGGTAATGTTTACAATTCCAGCTACTCTAGATGGTGTTTTTCCAAAGAAAGTGCTTCCAATATTAAGAATTGCTGTTTTTAAAGCTCAGATTATGTGTTTGAGGCTGAGAAGTTAAGAGAATACTGTTTATATTTACAATTATGGCTGAATTGCCTGGATTTTCTTAATGACAAAGTTTACATCCTGAAGATTCATGTATCTACTTCTGGGAAAATGTCTAATTTTGGTACAACTCTTAAAATACAGTAGAATAGTCCCGGGAAGTGATTAGAAACATGTAAGAAACACTTGAAATGCTGTTAAATAGAGCCGTTCTATCTTTATGGCCTAGTTCAATCACTGAGATGAGAGGTAAAAAACTCTCAACTGAGGAGAGTAATGATGAAGTTTACAATTGCGGCTACTCTAGATGTTGTTTTTCCAAGGAAAGTGTTTTCAAACATTAAGAATTGCTGTTTATAAAGCTCAGAATATGTATGAGGCTGATAAATAAAGAGAATACTGTTTATATTTACAGGTGATTCTGATTAGACTGGCGTTTTCTGAATGACTCAATTGAAACCTTCAAGATTTCTGTGTATACTTCTAGGAAAACTGTCTACTTTTGGTAAAACGCTTAGCATACACAATGATAGTCCCGAGAAATGATTAGAAACATGTAAGAAACACTTGAAATGCTGGTACATAGAGCCGTTCTATCTTTATTTTCATGTTCAATCACGGAGATTAGAGATAGAATGCTAAGAAATGAGGAGAATACAGATAATGTTTACCATTCTGGCTACTTTAGATGATGTATTTCCGAAGAATGTGCTTTCAAACATTAAGAATTTCCATTGATAAAGCTCAGAATATGTGTGAAGCTAATAAATTAAGAGAATGCTCTTTATATTTACAGGTGACTATGATTAGACTGGCGTTTACTGAATGACTCAATTTAAACCTTGAAGATTCCTGTAAATAGTTGTAGGAAAACTGTCTACCTTTGGTAAAACTCTTCACATACACAATGATAGTCCCGAAAAATGATTAGAAACATGTAAGAAACACTTGAAATGCTGGTACATAGAGCCGTTCTATCTTTATGTTCATGTTCAATCACGGAGATTAGAGATAGAATGCTGCGTAATGACGAGAGTACAGATAATGTTTACCATTCTGGCTACTTTAGATGATGTATTTCCAAAGAATGTGCTTTCAAAAATTAAGAATAGCAGTTTATAAAGCTAGAATATGGGTATGAAGCTGATAAATGAAGAGAATACTATTTATATTTACAACTGAGGCTGAATTGCCTGGCGTTTTCTGAATGGCACAATTTAAATCTTAAAGATTCCTGTGTATACTACTAGGAAAACTGTCTACTTTAGGTAAAACTCTTAAAATACACAATGATAGTCCCGGAAATGATTAGAAACATGTAAGAAACACTTTAAATAGGGGTAAATGGAGCCGTTCTATCCTGATGGCCTACTTCAATCACCGAGATTAGAGGTAGAAAACTCTCAATAAAGAGAGTAATGATAATGTTTACAATTCCGGCTACTCTAGATGGTGTTTTTCCAAAGAAAGTGCTTCCAATATTAAGAATTGCTGTTTTTAAAGCTCAGAATATGTGTTTGAGGCTGAGAAGTTAAGAGAATACTGTTTATATTTACAATTATGGCTGAATTGCCTGGCCTTTTCTTAATGACAAAGTTTACATCCTGAAGATTCATGTATCTACTTCTGGGAAAATGTCTAATTTTGGTACAACTCTTAAAATACAGTAGAATAGTCCCGGGAAGTGATTAGAAACATGTAAGAAACACTTGAAATGCTGTTAAATAGAGCCGTTCTATCTTTATGGCCTAGTTCAATCACTGAGATGAGAGGTAAAAAACTCTCAACTGAGGAGAGTAATGATGAAGTTTACAATTGCGGCTACTCTAGATGTTGTTTTTCCAAGGAAAGTGTTTTCAAACATTAAGAATTGCTGTTTATAAACCTCAGAATATGTACGAAGCTGATAAATAAAGAGAATACTGTTTATATTTACAGGTGATTCTGATTAGACTGGCGTTTTCTGAATGACTCAATTGAAACCTTCAAGATTTCCGTGTATACTTCTAGGAAAACTGTCTACTTTTGGTAAAACGCTTAGCATACACAATGATAGTCCCGAGAAATGATTAGAAACATGTAAGAAACACTTGAAATGCTGGTACATAGAGCCGTTCTATCTTTATTTTCATGTTCAATCACGGAGATTAGAGATAGAATGCTAAGAAATGACGAGAATACAGATAATGTTTACCATTCTGGCTACTTTAGATGATGTATTTCCGAAGAATGTGCTTTGAAACATTAAGAATTTCCATTGATGAAGCTCAGAATATGTGTGAAGCTGATAAATGAAGAGAATGCTGTTTATATTTACAGGTGACTATGATTAGACTGGCGTTTACTGAATGACTCAATTTAAACCTTGAAGATTCCTGTAAATAGTTGTAGGAAAACTGTCTACCTTTGGTAAAACTCTTCACATACACAATGATAGTCCCGAAAAATGATTAGAAACATGTAAGAAACACTTGAAATGCTGGTACATAGAGCCGTTCTATCTTTATGTTCATGTTCAATCACGGAGATTAGAGATAGAATGCTGCGTAATGACGAGAGTACAGATAATGTTTACCATTCTGGCTACTTTAGATGATGTATTTCCGAAGAATGTGCTTTCAAAAATTAAGAATAGCAGTTTATAAAGCTAGAATATGGGTATGAAGCTGATAAATGAAGAGAATACTATTTATATTTACAACTGAGGCTGAATTGCCTGGCGTTTTCTGAATGGCACAATTTAAATCTTAAAGATTCCTGTGTATACTACTAGGAAAACTATCTACTTTTGGTAAAACTCTTAAAATACACAATGATAGTCCCGGAAATGATTAGAAACATGTAAGAAACACTTTAAATAGGGGTAAATGGAGCCGTTCTATCCTGATGGCCTACTTCAATCACCGAGATTAGAGGTAGAAAACTCTCAATAAAGAGAGTAATGATAATGTTTACAATTCCGGCTACTCGAGATGGTGTTTTTCAAAGAAACTGCTTCCAATATTAAGAATTGCTGTTTTTAAAGCTCAGAATATGTGTTTGAGGCTGATAAGTTAAGAGAATACTGTTTATATTTACAATTATGGCTGAATTGCCTGGCATTTTCTTAATGACAAAGTTTACATCCTGAAGATTCATGTATCTACTTCTGGGAAAATGTCTAATTTTGGTACAACTCTTAAAATACAGTAGAATAGTCCCGGGAAGTGATTAGAAACATGTAAGAAACACTTGAAATGCTGTTAAATAGAGCCGTTCTATCTTTATGGCCTAGTTCAATCACTGAGATGAGAGGTAAAAAACTCTCAACTGAGGAGAGTAATGATGAAGTTTACAATTGCGGCTACTCTAGATGTTGTTTTTCCAAGGAAAGTGTTTTCAAACATTAAGAATTGCTGTTTATAAAGCTCAGAATATGTATGAAGCTGATAAATAAAGAGAATACTGTTTATATTTACAGGTGATTCTGATTAGACTGGCGTTTTCTGAATGACTCAATTGAAACCTTCAAGATTCCCGTGTATACTTCTAGGAAATCTGTCTACTTTTGGTAAAACGCTTAGCATACACAATGATAGTCCCGAGAAATGATTAGAAACATGTAAGAAACACTTGAAATGCTGGTACATAGAGCCGTTCTATCTTTATTTTTATGTTCAATCACGGAGATTAGAGATAGAATGCTAAGAAATGACGAGAATACAGATAATGTTTACCATTCTGGCTACTTTAGATGATGTATTTCCGAAGAATGTGCCTTCAAACATTAAGAATTTCCATTTATAAAGCTCAGAATATGTGTGAAGCTGATAAATTAAGAGAATGCTCTTTATATTTACAGGTGACTATGATTAGACTGGCATTTATTGAATGACTCAATTTAAACCTTGAAGATTCCTGTAAATAGTTGTAGGAAAACTGTCTACCTTTGGTAAAACTCTTCACATACACAACGATAGTCCCGAAAAATGATTAGAAACCTGTAAGAAACACTTGAAATGCTGGTACATAGAGCCGTTCTATCTTTATGTTCATGTTCAATCACGGATATTAGAGATAGAATGCTGCGTAATGATGAGAGTACAGATAATGTTTACCATTCTGGCTACTTTAGATGATGTATTTCCAAAGAATGTGCTTTCAAACATTAAGAATTTCCATTTATAAAGCTCAGAATATGTGTGAAGCTGATAAATGAAGAGAATACTATTTATATTTACAACTGAGGCTGAATTGCCTGGCGTTTTCTGAATGGCACAATTTAAATCTTAAAGATTCCTGTGTATACTACTAGGAAAACTGTCTACTTTTGGTAAAACTCTTAAAATACACAATGATAGTCCCGGAAATGATTAGAAACATGTAAGAAACACTTTAAATAGGGGTAAATGGAGCCGTTCTATCCTGATGGCCTACTTCAATCACCGAGATTAGAGGTAGAAAACTCTCAATAAAGAGAGTAATGATAATGTTTACAATTCCGGCTACTCTAGATGGTGTTTTTCAAAAGAAAGTGCTTCCAATATTAAGAATTGCTGTTTTTAAAGCTCAGAATATGTGTTTGCGGCTGAGAAGTTAAGAGAATACTGTTTATATTTACAATTATGGCTGAATTGCCTGGCCTTTTCTTAATGACAAAGTTTACATCCTGAAGATTCATGTATCTACTTCTGGGAAAATGTCTAATTTTGGTACAACTCTTAAAATACAGTAGAATAGTCCCGGGAAGTGATTAGAAACATGTAAGAAACACTTGAAATGCTGTTAAATAGAGCCGTTCTATCTTTATGGCCTAGTTCAATCACTGAGATGAGAGGTAAAAAAACTCTCAACTGAGGAGAGTAATGATGAAGTTTACAATTGCGGCTACTCTAGATGTTGTTTTTCCAAGGAAAGTGTTTTCAAACATTAAGAATTGCTGTTTATAAACCTCAGAATATGTACGAAGCTGATAAATAAAGAGAATACTGTTTATATTTACAGGTGATTCTGATTAGACTGGCGTTTTCTGAATGACTCAATTGAAACCTTCAAGATTTCCGTGTATACTTCTAGGAAAACTGTCTACTTTTGGTAAAACGCTTAGCATACACAATGATAGTCCCGAGAAATGATTAGAAACATGTAAGAAACACTTGAAATGCTGGTACATAGAGCCGTTCTATCTTTATTTTCATGTTCAATCACGGAGATTAGAGATAGAATGCTAAGAAATGACGAGAATACAGATAATGTTTACCATTCTGGCTACTTTAGATGATGTATTTCCGAAGAATGTGCTTTGAAACATTAAGAATTTCCATTGATGAAGCTCAGAATATGTGTGAAGCTGATAAATTAAGAGAATGCTCTTTATATTTACAGGTGACTATGATTAGACTGGCGTTTACTGAATGACTCAATTTAAACCTTGAAGATTCCTGTAAATAGTTGTAGGAAAACTGTCTACCTTTGGTAAAACTCTTCACATACACAATGATAGTCCCGAAAAATGATTAGAAACATGTAAGAAACACTTGAAATGCTGGTACATAGAGCCGTTCTATCTTTATGTTCATGTTCAATCACGGAGATTAGAGATAGAATGCTGCGTAATGACGAGAGTACAGATAATGTTTACCATTCTGGCTACTTTAGATGATGTATTTCCGAAGAATGTGCTTTCAAAAATTAAGAATAGCAGTTTATAAAGCTAGAATATGGGTATGAAGCTGATAAATGAAGAGAATACTATTTATATTTATAACTGAGGCTGAATTGCCTGGCGTTTTCTGAATGGCACAATTTAAATCTTAAAGATTCCGGTATATACTACTAGGAAAACTGTCTACTTTTGGTAAAACTCTTAAAATACACAATGATAGTCCCGGAAATGATTAGAAACATGTAAGAAACACTTTAAATAGGGGTAAATGGAGCCGTTCTATCCTGATGGCCTACTTCAATCACCGAGATTAGAGGTAGAAAACTCTCAATAAAGAGAGTAATGATAATGTTTACAATTCCAGCTACTCTAGATGGTGTTTTTCCAAAGAAAGTGCTTCCAATATTAAGAATTGCTGTTTTTAAAGCTCAGATTATGTGTTTGAGGCTGAGAAGTTAAGAGAATACTGTTTATATTTACAATTATGGCTGAATTGCCTGGATTTTCTTAATGACAAAGTTTACATCCTGAAGATTCATGTATCTACTTCTGGGAAAATGTCTAATTTTGGTACAACTCTTAAAATACAGTAGAATAGTCCCGGGAAGTGATTAGAAACATGTAAGAAACACTTGAAATGCTGTTAAATAGAGCCGTTCTATCTTTATGGCCTAGTTCAATCACTGAGATGAGAGGTAAAAAACTCTCAACTGAGGAGAGTAATGATGAAGTTTACAATTGCGGCTACTCTAGATGTTGTTTTTCCAAGGAAAGTGTTTTCAAACATTAAGAATTGCTGTTTATAAAGCTCAGAATATGTATGAGGCTGATAAATAAAGAGAATACTGTTTATATTTACAGGTGATTCTGATTAGACTGGCGTTTTCTGAATGACTCAATTGAAACCTTCAAGATTTCTGTGTATACTTCTAGGAAAACTGTCTACTTTTGGTAAAACGCTTAGCATACACAATGATAGTCCCGAGAAATGATTAGAAACATGTAAGAAACACTTGAAATGCTGGTACATAGAGCCGTTCTATCTTTATTTTCATGTTCAATCACGGAGATTAGAGATAGAATGCTAAGAAATGACGAGAATACAGATAATGTTTACCATTCTGGCTACTTTAGATGATGTATTTCCGAAGAATGTGCTTTCAAACATTAAGAATTTCCATTGATAAAGCTCAGAATATGTGTGAAGCTAATAAATTAAGAGAATGCTCTTTATATTTACAGGTGACTATGATTAGACTGGCGTTTACTGAATGACTCAATTTAAACCTTGAAGATTCCTGTAAATAGTTGTAGGAAAACTGTCTACCTTTGGTAAAACTCTTCACATACACAATGATAGTCCCGAAAAATGATTAGAAACATGTAAGAAACACTTGAAATGCTGGTACATAGAGCCGTTCTATCTTTATGTTCATGTTCAATCACGGAGATTAGAGATAGAATGCTGCGTAATGATGAGAGTACAGATAATGTTTACCATTCTGGCTACTTTAGATGATGTATTTCCGAAGAATGTGCTTTCAAAAATTAAGAATAGCAGTTTATAAAGCTAGAATATGGGTATGAAGCTGATAAATGAAGAGAATACTATTTATATTTATAACTGAGGATGAATTGCCTGGCGTTTTCTGAATGGCACAATTTAAATCTTAAAGATTCCGGTATATACTACTAGGAAAACTGTCTACTTTTGGTAAAACTCTTAAAATACACAATGATAGTCCCGGAAATGATTAGAAACATGTAAGAAACACTTTAAATAGGGGTAAATGGAGCCGTTCTATCCTGATGGCCTACTTCAATCACCGAGATTAGAGGTAGAAAACTCTCAATAAAGAGAGTAATGGTAATGTTTACAATTCCAGCTACTCTAGATGGTGTTTTTCCAAAGAAAGTGCTTCCAATATTAAGAATTGCTGTTTTTAAAGCTCAGATTATGTGTTTGAGGCTGAGAAGTTAAGAGAATACTGTTTATATTTACAATTATGGCTGAATTGCCTGGATTTTCTTAATGACAAAGTTTACATCCTGAAGATTCATGTATCTACTTCTGGGAAAATGTCTAATTTTGGTACAACTCTTAAAATACAGTAGAATAGTCCCGGGAAGTGATTAGAAACATGTAAGAAACACTTGAAATGCTGTTAAATAGAGCCGTTCTATCTTTATGGCCTAGTTCAATCACTGAGATGAGAGGTAAAAAACTCTCAACTGAGGAGAGTAATGATGAAGTTTACAATTGCGGCTACTCTAGATGTTGTTTTTCCAAGGAAAGTGTTTTCAAACATTAAGAATTGCTGTTTATAAAGCTCAGAATATGTATGAGGCTGATAAATAAAGAGAATACTGTTTATATTTACAGGTGATTCTGATTAGACTGGCGTTTTCTGAATGACTCAATTGAAACCTTCAAGATTTCTGTGTATACTTCTAGGAAAACTGTCTACTTTTGGTAAAACGCTTAGCATACACAATGATAGTCCCGAGAAATGATTAGAAACATGTAAGAAACACTTGAAATGCTGGTACATAGAGCCGTTCTATCTTTATTTTCATGTTCAATCACGGAGATTAGAGATAGAATGCTAAGAAATGAGGAGAATACAGATAATGTTTACCATTCTGGCTACTTTAGATGATGTATTTCCGAAGAATGTGCTTTCAAACATTAAGAATTTCCATTGATAAAGCTCAGAATATGTGTGAAGCTAATAAATTAAGAGAATGCTCTTTATATTTACAGGTGACTATGATTAGACTGGCGTTTACTGAATGACTCAATTTAAACCTTGAAGATTCCTGTAAATAGTTGTAGGAAAACTGTCTACCTTTGGTAAAACTCTTCACATACACAATGATAGTCCCGAAAAATGATTAGAAACATGTAAGAAACACTTGAAATGCTGGTACATAGAGCCGTTCTATCTTTATGTTCATGTTCAATCACGGAGATTAGAGATAGAATGCTGCGTAATGACGAGAGTACAGATAATGTTTACCATTCTGGCTACTTTAGATGATGTATTTCCAAAGAATGTGCTTTCAAAAATTAAGAATAGCAGTTTATAAAGCTAGAATATGGGTATGAAGCTGATAAATGAAGAGAATACTATTTATATTTACAACTGAGGCTGAATTGCCTGGCGTTTTCTGAATGGCACAATTTAAATCTTAAAGATTCCTGTGTATACTACTAGGAAAACTGTCTACTTTAGGTAAAACTCTTAAAATACACAATGATAGTCCCGGAAATGATTAGAAACATGTAAGAAACACTTTAAATAGGGGTAAATGGAGCCGTTCTATCCTGATGGCCTACTTCAATCACCGAGATTAGAGGTAGAAAACTCTCAATAAAGAGAGTAATGATAATGTTTACAATTCCGGCTACTCTAGATGGTGTTTTTCCAAAGAAAGTGCTTCCAATATTAAGAATTGCTGTTTTTAAAGCTCAGAATATGTGTTTGAGGCTGAGAAGTTAAGAGAATACTGTTTATATTTACAATTATGGCTGAATTGCCTGGCCTTTTCTTAATGACAAAGTTTACATCCTGAAGATTCATGTATCTACTTCTGGGAAAATGTCTAATTTTGGTACAACTCTTAAAATACAGTAGAATAGTCCCGGGAAGTGATTAGAAACATGTAAGAAACACTTGAAATGCTGTTAAATAGAGCCGTTCTATCTTTATGGCCTAGTTCAATCACTGAGATGAGAGGTAAAAAACTCTCAACTGAGGAGAGTAATGATGAAGTTTACAATTGCGGCTACTCTAGATGTTGTTTTTCCAAGGAAAGTGTTTTCAAACATTAAGAATTGCTGTTTATAAACCTCAGAATATGTACGAAGCTGATAAATAAAGAGAATACTGTTTATATTTACAGGTGATTCTGATTAGACTGGCGTTTTCTGAATGACTCAATTGAAACCTTCAAGATTTCCGTGTATACTTCTAGGAAAACTGTCTACTTTTGGTAAAACGCTTAGCATACACAATGATAGTCCCGAGAAATGATTAGAAACATGTAAGAAACACTTGAAATGCTGGTACATAGAGCCGTTCTATCTTTATTTTCATGTTCAATCACGGAGATTAGAGATAGAATGCTAAGAAATGACGAGAATACAGATAATGTTTACCATTCTGGCTACTTTAGATGATGTATTTCCGAAGAATGTGCTTTGAAACATTAAGAATTTCCATTGATGAAGCTCAGAATATGTGTGAAGCTGATAAATGAAGAGAATGCTGTTTATATTTACAGGTGACTATGATTAGACTGGCGTTTACTGAATGACTCAATTTAAACCTTGAAGATTCCTGTAAATAGTTGTAGGAAAACTGTCTACCTTTGGTAAAACTCTTCACATACACAATGATAGTCCCGAAAAATGATTAGAAACATGTAAGAAACACTTGAAATGCTGGTACATAGAGCCGTTCTATCTTTATGTTCATGTTCAATCACGGAGATTAGAGATAGAATGCTGCGTAATGACGAGAGTACAGATAATGTTTACCATTCTGGCTACTTTAGATGATGTATTTCCGAAGAATGTGCTTTCAAAAATTAAGAATAGCAGTTTATAAAGCTAGAATATGGGTATGAAGCTGATAAATGAAGAGAATACTATTTATATTTACAACTGAGGCTGAATTGCCTGGCGTTTTCTGAATGGCACAATTTAAATCTTAAAGATTCCTGTGTATACTACTAGGAAAACTATCTACTTTTGGTAAAACTCTTAAAATACACAATGATAGTCCCGGAAATGATTAGAAACATGTAAGAAACACTTTAAATAGGGGTAAATGGAGCCGTTCTATCCTGATGGCCTACTTCAATCACCGAGATTAGAGGTAGAAAACTCTCAATAAAGAGAGTAATGATAATGTTTACAATTCCGGCTACTCGAGATGGTGTTTTTCAAAGAAACTGCTTCCAATATTAAGAATTGCTGTTTTTAAAGCTCAGAATATGTGTTTGAGGCTGATAAGTTAAGAGAATACTGTTTATATTTACAATTATGGCTGAATTGCCTGGCATTTTCTTAATGACAAAGTTTACATCCTGAAGATTCATGTATCTACTTCTGGGAAAATGTCTAATTTTGGTACAACTCTTAAAATACAGTAGAATAGTCCCGGGAAGTGATTAGAAACATGTAAGAAACACTTGAAATGCTGTTAAATAGAGCCGTTCTATCTTTATGGCCTAGTTCAATCACTGAGATGAGAGGTAAAAAACTCTCAACTGAGGAGAGTAATGATGAAGTTTACAATTGCGGCTACTCTAGATGTTGTTTTTCCAAGGAAAGTGTTTTCAAACATTAAGAATTGCTGTTTATAAAGCTCAGAATATGTATGAAGCTGATAAATAAAGAGAATACTGTTTATATTTACAGGTGATTCTGATTAGACTGGCGTTTTCTGAATGACTCAATTGAAACCTTCAAGATTCCCGTGTATACTTCTAGGAAATCTGTCTACTTTTGGTAAAACGCTTAGCATACACAATGATAGTCCCGAGAAATGATTAGAAACATGTAAGAAACACTTGAAATGCTGGTACATAGAGCCGTTCTATCTTTATTTTTATGTTCAATCACGGAGATTAGAGATAGAATGCTAAGAAATGACGAGAATACAGATAATGTTTACCATTCTGGCTACTTTAGATGATGTATTTCCGAAGAATGTGCCTTCAAACATTAAGAATTTCCATTTATAAAGCTCAGAATATGTGTGAAGCTGATAAATTAAGAGAATGCTCTTTATATTTACAGGTGACTATGATTAGACTGGCATTTATTGAATGACTCAATTTAAACCTTGAAGATTCCTGTAAATAGTTGTAGGAAAACTGTCTACCTTTGGTAAAACTCTTCACATACACAACGATAGTCCCGAAAAATGATTAGAAACCTGTAAGAAACACTTGAAATGCTGGTACATAGAGCCGTTCTATCTTTATGTTCATGTTCAATCACGGATATTAGAGATAGAATGCTGCGTAATGATGAGAGTACAGATAATGTTTACCATTCTGGCTACTTTAGATGATGTATTTCCAAAGAATGTGCTTTCAAACATTAAGAATTTCCATTTATAAAGCTCAGAATATGTGTGAAGCTGATAAATGAAGAGAATACTATTTATATTTACAACTGAGGCTGAATTGCCTGGCGTTTTCTGAATGGCACAATTTAAATCTTAAAGATTCCTGTGTATACTACTAGGAAAACTGTCTACTTTTGGTAAAACTCTTAAAATACACAATGATAGTCCCGGAAATGATTAGAAACATGTAAGAAACACTTTAAATAGGGGTAAATGGAGCCGTTCTATCCTGATGGCCTACTTCAATCACCGAGATTAGAGGTAGAAAACTCTCAATAAAGAGAGTAATGATAATGTTTACAATTCCGGCTACTCTAGATGGTGTTTTTCAAAAGAAAGTGCTTCCAATATTAAGAATTGCTGTTTTTAAAGCTCAGAATATGTGTTTGCGGCTGATAAGTTAAGAGAATACTGTGTATATTTACAATTATGGCTGAATTTCCTGGCATTTTCTTAATGACAAAGTTTACATCCTGAAGATTCATGTATCTACTTCTGGGAAAATGTCTAATTTTGGTACAACTCTTAAAATACAGTAGAATAGTCCCGGGAAGTGATTAGAAACATGTAAGAAACACTTGAAATGCTGTTAAATAGAGCCGTTCTATCTTTATGGCCTAGTTCAATCACTGAGATGAGAGGTAAAAAACTCTCAACTGAGGAGAGTAATGATGAAGTTTACAATTGCGGCTACTCTAGATGTTGTTTTTCCACGGAAAGTGTTTTCAAACATTAAGAATTGCTGTTTATAAAGCTCAGAATATGTATGAAGCTGATAAATAAAGAGAATACTGTTTATATTTACAGGTGATTCTGATTAGACTGGCGTTTTCTGAATGACTCATTTGAAACCTTGAAGATTCCCGTGTATACTTCTAGGAAAACTGTCTACTTTTGCTAAAACGTTTAGCATACACAATGATAGTCACGAGAAATGATTAGAAACATGTAAGAAACACTTGAAATGCTGGTACATAGAGCCGTTCTATCTTTATTTTCATGTTCAATCACGGACATTAGAGATAGAATGCTAAGAAATGAGGAGAATACAGATAATGTTTACCATTCTGGCTACTTTAGATGATGTATTTCCGAAGAATGTGCCTTCAAACATTAAGAATTTCCATTTATAAAGCTCAGAATATGTGTGAAGCTGATATATTAAGAGAATGCTCTTTATATTTACAGGTGACTATGATTAGGCTGGCATTTATTGAATGACTCAATTTAAACCTTGAAGATTCCTGTAAATAGTTGTAGGAAAACTGTCTACCTTTGGTAAAACTCTTCACATACACAACGATAGTCCCGAAAAATGATTAGAAACATGTAAGAAACACTTGAAATGCTGGTACATAGAGCCGTTCTATCTTTATGTTCATGTTCAATCACGGAGATTAGAGATAGAATGCTGCGTAATGATGAGAGTACAGATAATGTTTACCATTCTGGCTACTTTAGATGATGTATTTCCAAAGAATGTGCTTTCAAACATTAAGAATTTCCATTTATAAAGCTCAGAATATGTGTGGAGCTGATAAATGAAGAGAATACTATTTATATTTACAACTGAGGCTGAATTGCCTGGCGTTTTCTGAATGGCACAATTTAAATCTTAAAGATTCCTGTGTATACTACTAGGAAAACTGTCTACTTTTGGTAAAACTCTTAAAATACACAATGATAGTCCCGGAAATGATTAGAAACATGTAAGAAACACTTTAAATAGGGGTAAATGGAGCCTTTCTATCCTGATGGCCTACTTCAATCACCGAGATTAGAGGTAGAAAACTCTCAATAAAGAGAGTAATGATAATGTTTACAATTCCGGCTACTCTAGATGGTGTTTTTCAAAAGAAAGTGCTTCCAATATTAAGAATTGCTGTTTTTAAAGCTGAGAATATGTGTTTGAGGCTGAGAAGTTAAGAGAATACTGTTTATATTTACAATTATGGCTGAATTGCCTGGCATTTTCTTAATGACAAAGTTTACATCCTGAAGATTCATGTATCAACTTCTGGGAAAATGTCTAATTTTAGTACAACTCTTAAAATACAGTAGAATAGTCCCGGGAAGTGATTAGAAACATGTAAGAAACACTTGAAATGCTGTTAAATAGAGCCGTTCTATCTTTATGGCCTAGTTCAATCACTGAGATGAGAGGTAAAAAACTCTCAACTGAGAAGAGTAATGATGAAGTTTACAATTGCGGCTACTCTAGATGTTGTTTTTCCAAGGAAAGTGTTTTCAAACATTAAGAATTGCTGTTTATAAAGCTCAGAATATGTATGAGGCTGATAAATAAAGAGAATACTCTTTATATTTACAGGTGATTCTGATTAGACTGGCGTTTTCTGAATGACTCAATTGAAACCTTCAAGATTTCTGTGTATACTTCTAGGAAAACTGTCTACTTTTGGTAAAACGCTTAGCATACACAATGATAGTCCCGAGAAATGATTAGAAACATGTAAGAAACACTTGAAATGCTGGTACATAGAGCCGATCTATCTTTATTTTCATGTTCAATCACGGAGATTAGAGATAGAATGCTAAGAAATGACGAGAATACAGATAATGTTTACCATTCTGGCTAATTTAGATGATGTATTTCCGAAGAATGTGCTTTCAAACATTAAGAATTTCCATTGATAAAGCTCAGAATATGTGTGAAGCTGATAAATTAAGAGAATGCTCTTTATATTTACAGGTGACTATGATTAGACTGGCGTTTACTGAATGACTCAATTTAAACCTTGAAGATTCCTGTAAATAGTTGTAGGAAAACTGTCTACCTTTGGTAAAACTCTTCACATACACAATGATAGTCCCGAAAAATGATTAGAAACATGTAAGAAACACTTGAAATGCTGGTACATAGAGCCGTTCTATCTTTATGTTCATGTTCAATCACGGAGATTAGAGATAGAATGCTGCGTAATGACGAGAGTACAGATAATGTTTACCATTCTGGCTACTTTAGATGATGTATTTCCGAAGAATGTGCTTTCAAAAATTAAGAATAGCAGTTTATAAAGCTAGAATATGGGTATGAAGCTGATAAATGAAGAGAATACTATTTATATTTATAACTGAGGCTGAATTGCCTGGCGTTTTCTGAATGGCACAATTTAAATCTTAAAGATTCCGGTATATACTACTAGGAAAACTGTCTACTTTTGGTAAAACTCTTAAAATACACAATGATAGTCCCGGAAATGATTAGAAACATGTAAGAAACACTTTAAATAGGGGTAAATGGAGCCGTTCTATCCTGATGGCCTACTTCAATCACCGAGATTAGAGGTAGAAAAATCTCAATAAAGAGAGTAATGATAATGTTTACAATTCCAGCTAATCTAGATGGTGTTTTTCCAAAGAAAGTGCTTCCAATATTAAGAATTGCTGTTTTTAAAGCTCAGATTATGTGTTTGAGGCTGAGAAGTTAAGAGAATACTGTTTATATTTACAATTATGGCTGAATTGCCTGGATTTTCTTAATGACAAAGTTTACATCCTGAAGATTCATGTATCTACTTTGGAAAAATATCTAATTTTGGTACAACTCTTAAAATACAGTAGAATAGTCCCGGGAAGTGATTAGAAACATGTAAGAAACACTTGAAATGCTGTTAAATAGAGCCGTTCTATCTTTATGGCCTAGTTCAATCACTGAGATGAGAGGTAAAAAACTCTCAACTGAGGAGAGTAATGATGAAGTTTACAATTGCGGCTACTCTAGATGTTGTTTTTCCAAGGAAAGTGTTTTCAAACATTAAGAATTGCTGTTTATAATGCTCAGAATATGTATGAAGCTGATAAAGAGAATACTGTTTATATTTACAGGTGATTCTGATTAGACTGGCGTTTTCTGAATGACTCAATTGAAACCTTGAAGATTCCCGTGTATACTTCTAGGAAAACTGTCTACTTTTGGTAAAACGCTTAGCATACACAATGATAGTCCCGAGAAATGATTAGAAACATGTAAGAAACACTTGAAATGCTGGTACATAGAGCCGTTCTATCTTTATTTTCATGTTCAATCACGGAGATTAGAGATAGAATGCTGCGTAAGGACAAGAGAATAGATAATGTTTACCATTCTGGCTACTTTACATGATGTATTTCCGAAGAATGTGCTTTCAAAAATTAAGAATAGCAGTTTATAAAGCTAGACAATGGGTATGAAGCTGATAAATGAAGAGAATACTGTTTATATTTACAGGTGATTCTGATTAGACTGGCGTTTTCTGAATGTCTCAATTGAAACCTTGAAGATTCCTGTGTATACTTCTAGGAAAACTGTCTACTTTTGGTAAAATGCTTAACATACACAATGATAGTCCCGAGAAATGATTAGAAACATGTAAGAAACACTTGAAATGCTGGTACATAGAGCCGTTCTATCTTTATGTTCATGTTCAATCACGGAGATTATAGATAGAATGCTAAGAAATGAGGAGAATACAGATAATGTTTACCATTCTGGCTACTTTAGATGATGTATTTCCGAAGAATGTGCTTTCTAAAATTAAGAATAGCAGTTTATAAAGCTAGAATATGGGTATGAAGCTGATAAATGAAGAGAATACTATTTATATTTACAACTGAGGCTGAATTGCCTGGCGTTTTCTGAATGGCACAATTTAAATCTTAAAGATTCCTGTGTATACTACTAGGAAAACTGTCTACTTTTGGTAAAACTCTTAAAATACACAATGATAGTCCCGGAAATGATTAGAAACATGTAAGAAACACTTTAAATAGGGGTAAATGGAGCCGTTCTATCCTGATGGCCTACTTCAATCACCGAGATTAGAGGTAGAAAACTCTCAATAAAGAGAGTAATGATAATGTTTACAATTCCGGCTACTCTAGATGGATCTTTTTCCAAAGTAAGTGCTTCCAATATTAAGAATTGCTGTTTTTAAAGCTCAGAATATGTGTATGAGGCTGATAAGTTAAGAGAATACTGTTTATATTTACAATTATGGCTGAATTTCCTGGCATTTTCTTAATGACAAAGTTTACATCCTGAAGATTCATGTGTCTACTTCTGGGAAAATGTCTAATTTTGGTACAACTCATAAAATACAGTAGAATAGTCCCGGGAAGTGACTAGAAACATGTAAGAAACACTTGAAATGCTGTTAAATAGAGCCGTTCTATCTTTATGGCCTAGTTCAATCACTGAGATGAGAGGTAAAAAACTCTCAACTGAGGAAAGTAATGATGAAGTTTACAATTGCGGCTACTCTAGATGTTGTTTTTCCAAGGAAAGTGTTTTCAAAATTAAGAATTGCTGTTTATAAAGCTCAGAATATGTATGAAGCTTATAAAGAGAATACTGTTTATATTTACAGGTGATTCTGATTAGACTGGCGTTTTCTGAATGACTCAATTGAAACCTTCAAGATTCCCGTGTATACTGCTAGGAAAACTGTCTACTTTTGGTAAAACGCTTAGCATACACAATGATAGTCCCGAGAAATGATTAGAAACATGTAAGAAACACTTGAAATGCTGGTACATAGAGCCGTTCTATCTTTATTTTCATGTTCAATCACGGAGATTAGAGATAGAATGCTAAGAAATGACGAGAATACAGATAATGTTTACCATTCTGGCTAATTTAGATGATGTATTTCCGAAGAATGTGCTTTCAAACATTAAGAATTTCCATTGATAAAGCTCAGAATATGTGTGAAGCTGATAAATTAAGAGAATGCTCTTTATATTTACAGGTGACTATGATTAGACTGGAATTTACTGAATGACTCAATTTAAACCTTGAAGATTCCTGTAAATAGTTGTAGGAAAACTGTCTACCTTTGGTAAAACTCTTCACATACACAATGATAGTCCCGAAAAATGATTAGAAACATGTAAGAAACACTTGAAATGCTGGTACATAGAGCCGTTCTATCTTTATGTTCATGTTCAATCACGGAGATTAGAGATAGAATGCTGCGTAATGACGAGAGTACAGATAATGTTTACCATTCTGGCTACTTTAGATGATGTATTTCCGAAGAATGTGCTTTCAAAAATTAAGAATAGCAGTTTATAAAGCTAGAATATGGGTATGAAGCTGATAAATGAAGAGAATACTATTTATATTTATAACTGAGGATGAATTGCCTGGCGTTTTCTGAATGGCACAATTTAAATCTTAAAGATTCCGGTATATACTACTAGGAAAACTGTCTACTTTTGGTAAAACTCTTAAAATACACAATGATAGTCCCGGAAATGATTAGAAACATGTAAGAAACACTTTAAATAGGGGTAAATGGAGCCGTTCTATCCTGATGGCCTACTTCAATCACCGAGATTAGAGGTAGAAAACTCTCAATAAAGAGAGTAATGGTAATGTTTACAATTCCAGCTACTCTAGATGGTGTTTTTCCAAAGAAAGTGCTTCCAATATTAAGAATTGCTGTTTTTAAAGCTCAGATTATGTGTTTGAGGCTGAGAAGTTAAGAGAATACTGTTTATATTTACAATTATGGCTGAATTGCCTGGATTTTCTTAATGACAAAGTTTACATCCTGAAGATTCATGTATCTACTTCTGGGAAAATGTCTAATTTTGGTACAACTCTTAAAATACAGTAGAATAGTCCCGGGAAGTGATTAGAAACATGTAAGAAACACTTGAAATGCTGTTAAATAGAGCCGTTCTATCTTTATGGCCTAGTTCAATCACTGAGATGAGAGGTAAAAAACTCTCAACTGAGGAGAGTAATGATGAAGTTTACAATTGCGGCTACTCTAGATGTTGTTTTTCCAAGGAAAGTGTTTTCAAACATTAAGAATTGCTGTTTATAAAGCTCAGAATATGTATGAGGCTGATAAATAAAGAGAATACTGTTTATATTTACAGGTGATTCTGATTAGACTGGCGTTTTCTGAATGACTCAATTGAAACCTTCAAGATTTCTGTGTATACTTCTAGGAAAACTGTCTACTTTTGGTAAAACGCTTAGCATACACAATGATAGTCCCGAGAAATGATTAGAAACATGTAAGAAACACTTGAAATGCTGGTACATAGAGCCGTTCTATCTTTATTTTCATGTTCAATCACGGAGATTAGAGATAGAATGCTAAGAAATGAGGAGAATACAGATAATGTTTACCATTCTGGCTACTTTAGATGATGTATTTCCGAAGAATGTGCTTTCAAACATTAAGAATTTCCATTGATAAAGCTCAGAATATGTGTGAAGCTAATAAATTAAGAGAATGCTCTTTATATTTACAGGTGACTATGATTAGACTGGCGTTTACTGAATGACTCAATTTAAACCTTGAAGATTCCTGTAAATAGTTGTAGGAAAACTGTCTACCTTTGGTAAAACTCTTCACATACACAATGATAGTCCCGAAAAATGATTAGAAACATGTAAGAAACACTTGAAATGCTGGTACATAGAGCCGTTCTATCTTTATGTTCATGTTCAATCACGGAGATTAGAGATAGAATGCTGCGTAATGACGAGAGTACAGATAATGTTTACCATTCTGGCTACTTTAGATGATGTATTTCCGAAGAATGTGCTTTCAAAAATTAAGAATAGCAGTTTATAAAGCTAGAATATGGGTATGAAGCTGATAAATGAAGAGAATACTATTTATATTTACAACTGAGGCTGAATTGCCTGGCGTTTTCTGAATGGCACAATTTAAATCTTAAAGATTCCTGTGTATACTACTAGGAAAACTATCTACTTTTGGTAAAACTCTTAAAATACACAATGATAGTCCCGGAAATGATTAGAAACATGTAAGAAACACTTTAAATAGGGGTAAATGGAGCCGTTCTATCCTGATGGCCTACTTCAATCACCGAGATTAGAGGTAGAAAACTCTCAATAAAGAGAGTAATGATAATGTTTACAATTCCGGCTACTCGAGATGGTGTTTTTCAAAGAAACTGCTTCCAATATTAAGAATTGCTGTTTTTAAAGCTCAGAATATGTGTTTGAGGCTGATAAGTTAAGAGAATACTGTTTATATTTACAATTATGGCTGAATTGCCTGGCATTTTCTTAATGACAAAGTTTACATCCTGAAGATTCATGTATCTACTTCTGGGAAAATGTCTAATTTTGGTACAACTCTTAAAATACAGTAGAATAGTCCCGGGAAGTGATTAGAAACATGTAAGAAACACTTGAAATGCTGTTAAATAGAGCCGTTCTATCTTTATGGCCTAGTTCAATCACTGAGATGAGAGGTAAAAAACTCTCAACTGAGGAGAGTAATGATGAAGTTTACAATTGCGGCTACTCTAGATGTTGTTTTTCCAAGGAAAGTGTTTTCAAACATTAAGAATTGCTGTTTATAAAGCTCAGAATATGTATGAAGCTGATAAATAAAGAGAATACTGTTTATATTTACAGGTGATTCTGATTAGACTGGCGTTTTCTGAATGACTCAATTGAAACCTTCAAGATTCCCGTGTATACTTCTAGGAAATCTGTCTACTTTTGGTAAAACGCTTAGCATACACAATGATAGTCCCGAGAAATGATTAGAAACATGTAAGAAACACTTGAAATGCTGGTACATAGAGCCGTTCTATCTTTATTTTTATGTTCAATCACGGAGATTAGAGATAGAATGCTAAGAAATGACGAGAATACAGATAATGTTTACCATTCTGGCTACTTTAGATGATGTATTTCCGAAGAATGTGCCTTCAAACATTAAGAATTTCCATTTATAAAGCTCAGAATATGTGTGAAGCTGATAAATTAAGAGAATGCTCTTTATATTTACAGGTGACTATGATTAGACTGGCATTTATTGAATGACTCAATTTAAACCTTGAAGATTCCTGTAAATAGTTGTAGGAAAACTGTCTACCTTTGGTAAAACTCTTCACATACACAACGATAGTCCCGAAAAATGATTAGAAACCTGTAAGAAACACTTGAAATGCTGGTACATAGAGCCGTTCTATCTTTATGTTCATGTTCAATCACGGATATTAGAGATAGAATGCTGCGTAATGATGAGAGTACAGATAATGTTTACCATTCTGGCTACTTTAGATGATGTATTTCCAAAGAATGTGCTTTCAAACATTAAGAATTTCCATTTATAAAGCTCAGAATATGTGTGAAGCTGATAAATGAAGAGAATACTATTTATATTTACAACTGAGGCTGAATTGCCTGGCGTTTTCTGAATGGCACAATTTAAATCTTAAAGATTCCTGTGTATACTACTAGGAAAACTGTCTACTTTTGGTAAAACTCTTAAAATACACAATGATAGTCCCGGAAATGATTAGAAACATGTAAGAAACACTTTAAATAGGGGTAAATGGAGCCGTTCTATCCTGATGGCCTACTTCAATCACCGAGATTAGAGGTAGAAAACTCTCAATAAAGAGAGTAATGATAATGTTTACAATTCCGGCTACTCTAGATGGTGTTTTTCAAAAGAAAGTGCTTCCAATATTAAGAATTGCTGTTTTTAAAGCTCAGAATATGTGTTTGCGGCTGATAAGTTAAGAGAATACTGTGTATATTTACAATTATGGCTGAATTTCCTGGCATTTTCTTAATGACAAAGTTTACATCCTGAAGATTCATGTATCTACTTCTGGGAAAATGTCTAATTTTGGTACAACTCTTAAAATACAGTAGAATAGTCCCGGGAAGTGATTAGAAACATGTAAGAAACACTTGAAATGCTGTTAAATAGAGCCGTTCTATCTTTATGGCCTAGTTCAATCACTGAGATGAGAGGTAAAAAACTCTCAACTGAGGAGAGTAATGATGAAGTTTACAATTGCGGCTACTCTAGATGTTGTTTTTCCACGGAAAGTGTTTTCAAACATTAAGAATTGCTGTTTATAAAGCTCAGAATATGTATGAAGCTGATAAATAAAGAGAATACTGTTTATATTTACAGGTGATTCTGATTAGACTGGCGTTTTCTGAATGACTCATTTGAAACCTTGAAGATTCCCGTGTATACTTCTAGGAAAACTGTCTACTTTTGCTAAAACGTTTAGCATACACAATGATAGTCACGAGAAATGATTAGAAACATGTAAGAAACACTTGAAATGCTGGTACATAGAGCCGTTCTATCTTTATTTTCATGTTCAATCACGGACATTAGAGATAGAATGCTAAGAAATGAGGAGAATACAGATAATGTTTACCATTCTGGCTACTTTAGATGATGTATTTCCGAAGAATGTGCCTTCAAACATTAAGAATTTCCATTTATAAAGCTCAGAATATGTGTGAAGCTGATATATTAAGAGAATGCTCTTTATATTTACAGGTGACTATGATTAGGCTGGCATTTATTGAATGACTCAATTTAAACCTTGAAGATTCCTGTAAATAGTTGTAGGAAAACTGTCTACCTTTGGTAAAACTCTTCACATACACAACGATAGTCCCGAAAAATGATTAGAAACATGTAAGAAACACTTGAAATGCTGGTACATAGAGCCGTTCTATCTTTATGTTCATGTTCAATCACGGAGATTAGAGATAGAATGCTGCGTAATGATGAGAGTACAGATAATGTTTACCATTCTGGCTACTTTAGATGATGTATTTCCAAAGAATGTGCTTTCAAACATTAAGAATTTCCATTTATAAAGCTCAGAATATGTGTGGAGCTGATAAATGAAGAGAATACTATTTATATTTACAACTGAGGCTGAATTGCCTGGCGTTTTCTGAATGGCACAATTTAAATCTTAAAGATTCCTGTGTATACTACTAGGAAAACTGTCTACTTTTGGTAAAACTCTTAAAATACACAATGATAGTCCCGGAAATGATTAGAAACATGTAAGAAACACTTTAAATAGGGGTAAATGGAGCCTTTCTATCCTGATGGCCTACTTCAATCACCGAGATTAGAGGTAGAAAACTCTCAATAAAGAGAGTAATGATAATGTTTACAATTCCGGCTACTCTAGATGGTGTTTTTCAAAAGAAAGTGCTTCCAATATTAAGAATTGCTGTTTTTAAAGCTGAGAATATGTGTTTGAGGCTGAGAAGTTAAGAGAATACTGTTTATATTTACAATTATGGCTGAATTGCCTGGCATTTTCTTAATGACAAAGTTTACATCCTGAAGATTCATGTATCAACTTCTGGGAAAATGTCTAATTTTAGTACAACTCTTAAAATACAGTAGAATAGTCCCGGGAAGTGATTAGAAACATGTAAGAAACACTTGAAATGCTGTTAAATAGAGCCGTTCTATCTTTATGGCCTAGTTCAATCACTGAGATGAGAGGTAAAAAACTCTCAACTGAGAAGAGTAATGATGAAGTTTACAATTGCGGCTACTCTAGATGTTGTTTTTCCAAGGAAAGTGTTTTCAAACATTAAGAATTGCTGTTTATAAAGCTCAGAATATGTATGAGGCTGATAAATAAAGAGAATACTCTTTATATTTACAGGTGATTCTGATTAGACTGGCGTTTTCTGAATGACTCAATTGAAACCTTCAAGATTTCTGTGTATACTTCTAGGAAAACTGTCTACTTTTGGTAAAACGCTTAGCATACACAATGATAGTCCCGAGAAATGATTAGAAACATGTAAGAAACACTTGAAATGCTGGTACATAGAGCCGATCTATCTTTATTTTCATGTTCAATCACGGAGATTAGAGATAGAATGCTAAGAAATGACGAGAATACAGATAATGTTTACCATTCTGGCTAATTTAGATGATGTATTTCCGAAGAATGTGCTTTCAAACATTAAGAATTTCCATTGATAAAGCTCAGAATATGTGTGAAGCTGATAAATTAAGAGAATGCTCTTTATATTTACAGGTGACTATGATTAGACTGGCGTTTACTGAATGACTCAATTTAAACCTTGAAGATTCCTGTAAATAGTTGTAGGAAAACTGTCTACCTTTGGTAAAACTCTTCACATACACAATGATAGTCCCGAAAAATGATTAGAAACATGTAAGAAACACTTGAAATGCTGGTACATAGAGCCGTTCTATCTTTATGTTCATGTTCAATCACGGAGATTAGAGATAGAATGCTGCGTAATGACGAGAGTACAGATAATGTTTACCATTCTGGCTACTTTAGATGATGTATTTCCGAAGAATGTGCTTTCAAAAATTAAGAATAGCAGTTTATAAAGCTAGAATATGGGTATGAAGCTGATAAATGAAGAGAATACTATTTATATTTATAACTGAGGCTGAATTGCCTGGCGTTTTCTGAATGGCACAATTTAAATCTTAAAGATTCCGGTATATACTACTAGGAAAACTGTCTACTTTTGGTAAAACTCTTAAAATACACAATGATAGTCCCGGAAATGATTAGAAACATGTAAGAAACACTTTAAATAGGGGTAAATGGAGCCGTTCTATCCTGATGGCCTACTTCAATCACCGAGATTAGAGGTAGAAAAATCTCAATAAAGAGAGTAATGATAATGTTTACAATTCCAGCTAATCTAGATGGTGTTTTTCCAAAGAAAGTGCTTCCAATATTAAGAATTGCTGTTTTTAAAGCTCAGATTATGTGTTTGAGGCTGAGAAGTTAAGAGAATACTGTTTATATTTACAATTATGGCTGAATTGCCTGGATTTTCTTAATGACAAAGTTTACATCCTGAAGATTCATGTATCTACTTTGGAAAAATATCTAATTTTGGTACAACTCTTAAAATACAGTAGAATAGTCCCGGGAAGTGATTAGAAACATGTAAGAAACACTTGAAATGCTGTTAAATAGAGCCGTTCTATCTTTATGGCCTAGTTCAATCACTGAGATGAGAGGTAAAAAACTCTCAACTGAGGAGAGTAATGATGAAGTTTACAATTGCGGCTACTCTAGATGTTGTTTTTCCAAGGAAAGTGTTTTCAAACATTAAGAATTGCTGTTTATAATGCTCAGAATATGTATGAAGCTGATAAAGAGAATACTGTTTATATTTACAGGTGATTCTGATTAGACTGGCGTTTTCTGAATGACTCAATTGAAACCTTGAAGATTCCCGTGTATACTTCTAGGAAAACTGTCTACTTTTGGTAAAACGCTTAGCATACACAATGATAGTCCCGAGAAATGATTAGAAACATGTAAGAAACACTTGAAATGCTGGTACATAGAGCCGTTCTATCTTTATTTTCATGTTCAATCACGGAGATTAGAGATAGAATGCTGCGTAAGGACAAGAGAATAGATAATGTTTACCATTCTGGCTACTTTACATGATGTATTTCCGAAGAATGTGCTTTCAAAAATTAAGAATAGCAGTTTATAAAGCTAGACAATGGGTATGAAGCTGATAAATGAAGAGAATACTGTTTATATTTACAGGTGATTCTGATTAGACTGGCGTTTTCTGAATGTCTCAATTGAAACCTTGAAGATTCCTGTGTATACTTCTAGGAAAACTGTCTACTTTTGGTAAAATGCTTAACATACACAATGATAGTCCCGAGAAATGATTAGAAACATGTAAGAAACACTTGAAATGCTGGTACATAGAGCCGTTCTATCTTTATGTTCATGTTCAATCACGGAGATTATAGATAGAATGCTAAGAAATGAGGAGAATACAGATAATGTTTACCATTCTGGCTACTTTAGATGATGTATTTCCGAAGAATGTGCTTTCTAAAATTAAGAATAGCAGTTTATAAAGCTAGAATATGGGTATGAAGCTGATAAATGAAGAGAATACTATTTATATTTACAACTGAGGCTGAATTGCCTGGCGTTTTCTGAATGGCACAATTTAAATCTTAAAGATTCCTGTGTATACTACTAGGAAAACTGTCTACTTTTGGTAAAACTCTTAAAATACACAATGATAGTCCCGGAAATGATTAGAAACATGTAAGAAACACTTTAAATAGGGGTAAATGGAGCCGTTCTATCCTGATGGCCTACTTCAATCACCGAGATTAGAGGTAGAAAACTCTCAATAAAGAGAGTAATGATAATGTTTACAATTCCGGCTACTCTAGATGGATCTTTTTCCAAAGTAAGTGCTTCCAATATTAAGAATTGCTGTTTTTAAAGCTCAGAATATGTGTATGAGGCTGATAAGTTAAGAGAATACTGTTTATATTTACAATTATGGCTGAATTTCCTGGCATTTTCTTAATGACAAAGTTTACATCCTGAAGATTCATGTGTCTACTTCTGGGAAAATGTCTAATTTTGGTACAACTCATAAAATACAGTAGAATAGTCCCGGGAAGTGACTAGAAACATGTAAGAAACACTTGAAATGCTGTTAAATAGAGCCGTTCTATCTTTATGGCCTAGTTCAATCACTGAGATGAGAGGTAAAAAACTCTCAACTGAGGAAAGTAATGATGAAGTTTACAATTGCGGCTACTCTAGATGTTGTTTTTCCAAGGAAAGTGTTTTCAAAATTAAGAATTGCTGTTTATAAAGCTCAGAATATGTATGAAGCTTATAAAGAGAATACTGTTTATATTTACAGGTGATTCTGATTAGACTGGCGTTTTCTGAATGACTCAATTGAAACCTTCAAGATTCCCGTGTATACTGCTAGGAAAACTGTCTACTTTTGGTAAAACGCTTAGCATACACAATGATAGTCCCGAGAAATGATTAGAAACATGTAAGAAACACTTGAAATGCTGGTACATAGAGCCGTTCTATCTTTATTTTCATGTTCAATCACGGAGATTAGAGATAGAATGCTAAGAAATGACGAGAATACAGATAATGTTTACCATTCTGGCTAATTTAGATGATGTATTTCCGAAGAATGTGCTTTCAAACATTAAGAATTTCCATTGATAAAGCTCAGAATATGTGTGAAGCTGATAAATTAAGAGAATGCTCTTTATATTTACAGGTGACTATGATTAGACTGGAATTTACTGAATGACTCAATTTAAACCTTGAAGATTCCTGTAAATAGTTGTAGGAAAACTGTCTACCTTTGGTAAAACTCTTCACATACACAATGATAGTCCCGAAAAATGATTAGAAACATGTAAGAAACACTTGAAATGCTGGTACATAGAGCCGTTCTATCTTTATGTTCATGTTCAATCACGGAGATTAGAGATAGAATGCTGCGTAATGACGAGAGTACAGATAATGTTTACCATTCTGGCTACTTTAGATGATGTATTTCCGAAGAATGTGCTTTCAAAAATTAAGAATAGCAGTTTATAAAGCTAGAATATGGGTATGAAGCTGATAAATGAAGAGAATACTATTTATATTTATAACTGAGGATGAATTGCCTGGCGTTTTCTGAATGGCACAATTTAAATCTTAAAGATTCCGGTATATACTACTAGGAAAACTGTCTACTTTTGGTAAAACTCTTAAAATACACAATGATAGTCCCGGAAATGATTAGAAACATGTAAGAAACACTTTAAATAGGGGTAAATGGAGCCGTTCTATCCTGATGGCCTACTTCAATCACCGAGATTAGAGGTAGAAAACTCTCAATAAAGAGAGTAATGGTAATGTTTACAATTCCAGCTACTCTAGATGGTGTTTTTCCAAAGAAAGTGCTTCCAATATTAAGAATTGCTGTTTTTAAAGCTCAGATTATGTGTTTGAGGCTGAGAAGTTAAGAGAATACTGTTTATATTTACAATTATGGCTGAATTGCCTGGATTTTCTTAATGACAAAGTTTACATCCTGAAGATTCATGTATCTACTTCTGGGAAAATGTCTAATTTTGGTACAACTCTTAAAATACAGTAGAATAGTCCCGGGAAGTGATTAGAAACATGTAAGAAACACTTGAAATGCTGTTAAATAGAGCCGTTCTATCTTTATGGCCTAGTTCAATCACTGAGATGAGAGGTAAAAAACTCTCAACTGAGGAGAGTAATGATGAAGTTTACAATTGCGGCTACTCTAGATGTTGTTTTTCCAAGGAAAGTGTTTTCAAACATTAAGAATTGCTGTTTATAAAGCTCAGAATATGTATGAGGCTGATAAATAAAGAGAATACTGTTTATATTTACAGGTGATTCTGATTAGACTGGCGTTTTCTGAATGACTCAATTGAAACCTTCAAGATTTCTGTGTATACTTCTAGGAAAACTGTCTACTTTTGGTAAAACGCTTAGCATACACAATGATAGTCCCGAGAAATGATTAGAAACATGTAAGAAACACTTGAAATGCTGGTACATAGAGCCGTTCTATCTTTATTTTCATGTTCAATCACGGAGATTAGAGATAGAATGCTAAGAAATGAGGAGAATACAGATAATGTTTACCATTCTGGCTACTTTAGATGATGTATTTCCGAAGAATGTGCTTTCAAACATTAAGAATTTCCATTGATAAAGCTCAGAATATGTGTGAAGCTAATAAATTAAGAGAATGCTCTTTATATTTACAGGTGACTATGATTAGACTGGCGTTTACTGAATGACTCAATTTAAACCTTGAAGATTCCTGTAAATAGTTGTAGGAAAACTGTCTACCTTTGGTAAAACTCTTCACATACACAATGATAGTCCCGAAAAATGATTAGAAACATGTAAGAAACACTTGAAATGCTGGTACATAGAGCCGTTCTATCTTTATGTTCATGTTCAATCACGGAGATTAGAGATAGAATGCTGCGTAATGACGAGAGTACAGATAATGTTTACCATTCTGGCTACTTTAGATGATGTATTTCCAAAGAATGTGCTTTCAAAAATTAAGAATAGCAGTTTATAAAGCTAGAATATGGGTATGAAGCTGATAAATGAAGAGAATACTATTTATATTTACAACTGAGGCTGAATTGCCTGGCGTTTTCTGAATGGCACAATTTAAATCTTAAAGATTCCTGTGTATACTACTAGGAAAACTGTCTACTTTAGGTAAAACTCTTAAAATACACAATGATAGTCCCGGAAATGATTAGAAACATGTAAGAAACACTTTAAATAGGGGTAAATGGAGCCGTTCTATCCTGATGGCCTACTTCAATCACCGAGATTAGAGGTAGAAAACTCTCAATAAAGAGAGTAATGATAATGTTTACAATTCCGGCTACTCTAGATGGTGTTTTTCCAAAGAAAGTGCTTCCAATATTAAGAATTGCTGTTTTTAAAGCTCAGAATATGTGTTTGAGGCTGAGAAGTTAAGAGAATACTGTTTATATTTACAATTATGGCTGAATTGCCTGGCCTTTTCTTAATGACAAAGTTTACATCCTGAAGATTCATGTATCTACTTCTGGGAAAATGTCTAATTTTGGTACAACTCTTAAAATACAGTAGAATAGTCCCGGGAAGTGATTAGAAACATGTAAGAAACACTTGAAATGCTGTTAAATAGAGCCGTTCTATCTTTATGGCCTAGTTCAATCACTGAGATGAGAGGTAAAAAACTCTCAACTGAGGAGAGTAATGATGAAGTTTACAATTGCGGCTACTCTAGATGTTGTTTTTCCAAGGAAAGTGTTTTCAAACATTAAGAATTGCTGTTTATAAACCTCAGAATATGTACGAAGCTGATAAATAAAGAGAATACTGTTTATATTTACAGGTGATTCTGATTAGACTGGCGTTTTCTGAATGACTCAATTGAAACCTTCAAGATTTCCGTGTATACTTCTAGGAAAACTGTCTACTTTTGGTAAAACGCTTAGCATACACAATGATAGTCCCGAGAAATGATTAGAAACATGTAAGAAACACTTGAAATGCTGGTACATAGAGCCGTTCTATCTTTATTTTCATGTTCAATCACGGAGATTAGAGATAGAATGCTAAGAAATGACGAGAATACAGATAATGTTTACCATTCTGGCTACTTTAGATGATGTATTTCCGAAGAATGTGCTTTGAAACATTAAGAATTTCCATTGATGAAGCTCAGAATATGTGTGAAGCTGATAAATTAAGAGAATGCTCTTTATATTTACAGGTGACTATGATTAGACTGGCGTTTACTGAATGACTCAATTTAAACCTTGAAGATTCCTGTAAATAGTTGTAGGAAAACTGTCTACCTTTGGTAAAACTCTTCACATACACAATGATAGTCCCGAAAAATGATTAGAAACATGTAAGAAACACTTGAAATGCTGGTACATAGAGCCGTTCTATCTTTATGTTCATGTTCAATCACGGAGATTAGAGATAGAATGCTGCGTAATGACGAGAGTACAGATAATGTTTACCATTCTGGCTACTTTAGATGATGTATTTCCGAAGAATGTGCTTTCAAAAATTAAGAATAGCAGTTTATAAAGCTAGAATATGGGTATGAAGCTGATAAATGAAGAGAATACTATTTATATTTATAACTGAGGCTGAATTGCCTGGCGTTTTCTGAATGGCACAATTTAAATCTTAAAGATTCCGGTATATACTACTAGGAAAACTGTCTACTTTTGGTAAAACTCTTAAAATACACAATGATAGTCCCGGAAATGATTAGAAACATGTAAGAAACACTTTAAATAGGGGTAAATGGAGCCGTTCTATCCTGATGGCCTACTTCAATCACCGAGATTAGAGGTAGAAAACTCTCAATAAAGAGAGTAATGATAATGTTTACAATTCCAGCTACTCTAGATGGTGTTTTTCCAAAGAAAGTGCTTCCAATATTAAGAATTGCTGTTTTTAAAGCTCAGATTATGTGTTTGAGGCTGAGAAGTTAAGAGAATACTGTTTATATTTACAATTATGGCTGAATTGCCTGGATTTTCTTAATGACAAAGTTTACATCCTGAAGATTCATGTATCTACTTCTGGGAAAATGTCTAATTTTGGTACAACTCTTAAAATACAGTAGAATAGTCCCGGGAAGTGATTAGAAACATGTAAGAAACACTTGAAATGCTGTTAAATAGAGCCGTTCTATCTTTATGGCCTAGTTCAATCACTGAGATGAGAGGTAAAAAACTCTCAACTGAGGAGAGTAATGATGAAGTTTACAATTGCGGCTACTCTAGATGTTGTTTTTCCAAGGAAAGTGTTTTCAAACATTAAGAATTGCTGTTTATAAAGCTCAGAATATGTATGAGGCTGATAAATAAAGAGAATACTGTTTATATTTACAGGTGATTCTGATTAGACTGGCGTTTTCTGAATGACTCAATTGAAACCTTCAAGATTTCTGTGTATACTTCTAGGAAAACTGTCTACTTTTGGTAAAACGCTTAGCATACACAATGATAGTCCCGAGAAATGATTAGAAACATGTAAGAAACACTTGAAATGCTGGTACATAGAGCCGTTCTATCTTTATTTTCATGTTCAATCACGGAGATTAGAGATAGAATGCTAAGAAATGACGAGAATACAGATAATGTTTACCATTCTGGCTACTTTAGATGATGTATTTCCGAAGAATGTGCTTTCAAACATTAAGAATTTCCATTGATAAAGCTCAGAATATGTGTGAAGCTAATAAATTAAGAGAATGCTCTTTATATTTACAGGTGACTATGATTAGACTGGCGTTTACTGAATGACTCAATTTAAACCTTGAAGATTCCTGTAAATAGTTGTAGGAAAACTGTCTACCTTTGGTAAAACTCTTCACATACACAATGATAGTCCCGAAAAATGATTAGAAACATGTAAGAAACACTTGAAATGCTGGTACATAGAGCCGTTCTATCTTTATGTTCATGTTCAATCACGGAGATTAGAGATAGAATGCTGCGTAATGATGAGAGTACAGATAATGTTTACCATTCTGGCTACTTTAGATGATGTATTTCCGAAGAATGTGCTTTCAAAAATTAAGAATAGCAGTTTATAAAGCTAGAATATGGGTATGAAGCTGATAAATGAAGAGAATACTATTTATATTTATAACTGAGGCTGAATTGCCTGGCGTTTTCTGAATGGCACAATTTAAATCTTAAAGATTCCGGTATATACTACTAGGAAAACTGTCTACTTTTGGTAAAACTCTTAAAATACACAATGATAGTCCCGGAAATGATTAGAAACATGTAAGAAACACTTTAAATAGGGGTAAATGGAGCCGTTCTATCCTGATGGCCTACTTCAATCACCGAGATTAGAGGTAGAAAAATCTCAATAAAGAGAGTAATGATAATGTTTACAATTCCAGCTAATCTAGATGGTGTTTTTCCAAAGAAAGTGCTTCCAATATTAAGAATTGCTGTTTTTAAAGCTCAGATTATGTGTTTGAGGCTGAGAAGTTAAGAGAATACTGTTTATATTTACAATTATGGCTGAATTGCCTGGATTTTCTTAATGACAAAGTTTACATCCTGAAGATTCATGTATCTACTTTGGAAAAATATCTAATTTTGGTACAACTCTTAAAATACAGTAGAATAGTCCCGGGAAGTGATTAGAAACATGTAAGAAACACTTGAAATGCTGTTAAATAGAGCCGTTCTATCTTTATGGCCTAGTTCAATCACTGAGATGAGAGGTAAAAAACTCTCAACTGAGGAGAGTAATGATGAAGTTTACAATTGCGGCTACTCTAGATGTTGTTTTTCCAAGGAAAGTGTTTTCAAACATTAAGAATTGCTGTTTATAATGCTCAGAATATGTATGAAGCTGATAAAGAGAATACTGTTTATATTTACAGGTGATTCTGATTAGACTGGCGTTTTCTGAATGACTCAATTGAAACCTTGAAGATTCCCGTGTATACTTCTAGGAAAACTGTCTACTTTTGGTAAAACGCTTAGCATACACAATGATAGTCCCGAGAAATGATTAGAAACATGTAAGAAACACTTGAAATGCTGGTACATAGAGCCGTTCTATCTTTATTTTCATGTTCAATCACGGAGATTAGAGATAGAATGCTGCGTAAGGACAAGAGAATAGATAATGTTTACCATTCTGGCTACTTTACATGATGTATTTCCGAAGAATGTGCTTTCAAAAATTAAGAATAGCAGTTTATAAAGCTAGACAATGGGTATGAAGCTGATAAATGAAGAGAATACTGTTTATATTTACAGGTGATTCTGATTAGACTGGCGTTTTCTGAATGTCTCAATTGAAACCTTGAAGATTCCTGTGTATACTTCTAGGAAAACTGTCTACTTTTGGTAAAATGCTTAACATACACAATGATAGTCCCGAGAAATGATTAGAAACATGTAAGAAACACTTGAAATGCTGGTACATAGAGCCGTTCTATCTTTATGTTCATGTTCAATCACGGAGATTATAGATAGAATGCTAAGAAATGAGGAGAATACAGATAATGTTTACCATTCTGGCTACTTTAGATGATGTATTTCCGAAGAATGTGCTTTCTAAAATTAAGAATAGCAGTTTATAAAGCTAGAATATGGGTATGAAGCTGATAAATGAAGAGAATACTATTTATATTTACAACTGAGGCTGAATTGCCTGGCGTTTTCTGAATGGCACAATTTAAATCTTAAAGATTCCTGTGTATACTACTAGGAAAACTGTCTACTTTTGGTAAAACTCTTAAAATACACAATGATAGTCCCGGAAATGATTAGAAACATGTAAGAAACACTTTAAATAGGGGTAAATGGAGCCGTTCTATCCTGATGGCCTACTTCAATCACCGAGATTAGAGGTAGAAAACTCTCAATAAAGAGAGTAATGATAATGTTTACAATTCCGGCTACTCTAGATGGATCTTTTTCCAAAGTAAGTGCTTCCAATATTAAGAATTGCTGTTTTTAAAGCTCAGAATATGTGTATGAGGCTGATAAGTTAAGAGAATACTGTTTATATTTACAATTATGGCTGAATTTCCTGGCATTTTCTTAATGACAAAGTTTACATCCTGAAGATTCATGTGTCTACTTCTGGGAAAATGTCTAATTTTGGTACAACTCATAAAATACAGTAGAATAGTCCCGGGAAGTGACTAGAAACATGTAAGAAACACTTGAAATGCTGTTAAATAGAGCCGTTCTATCTTTATGGCCTAGTTCAATCACTGAGATGAGAGGTAAAAAACTCTCAACTGAGGAAAGTAATGATGAAGTTTACAATTGCGGCTACTCTAGATGTTGTTTTTCCAAGGAAAGTGTTTTCAAAATTAAGAATTGCTGTTTATAAAGCTCAGAATATGTATGAAGCTTATAAAGAGAATACTGTTTATATTTACAGGTGATTCTGATTAGACTGGCGTTTTCTGAATGACTCAATTGAAACCTTCAAGATTCCCGTGTATACTGCTAGGAAAACTGTCTACTTTTGGTAAAACGCTTAGCATACACAATGATAGTCCCGAGAAATGATTAGAAACATGTAAGAAACACTTGAAATGCTGGTACATAGAGCCGTTCTATCTTTATTTTCATGTTCAATCACGGAGATTAGAGATAGAATGCTAAGAAATGACGAGAATACAGATAATGTTTACCATTCTGGCTAATTTAGATGATGTATTTCCGAAGAATGTGCTTTCAAACATTAAGAATTTCCATTGATAAAGCTCAGAATATGTGTGAAGCTGATAAATTAAGAGAATGCTCTTTATATTTACAGGTGACTATGATTAGACTGGAATTTACTGAATGACTCAATTTAAACCTTGAAGATTCCTGTAAATAGTTGTAGGAAAACTGTCTACCTTTGGTAAAACTCTTCACATACACAATGATAGTCCCGAAAAATGATTAGAAACATGTAAGAAACACTTGAAATGCTGGTACATAGAGCCGTTCTATCTTTATGTTCATGTTCAATCACGGAGATTAGAGATAGAATGCTGCGTAATGACGAGAGTACAGATAATGTTTACCATTCTGGCTACTTTAGATGATGTATTTCCGAAGAATGTGCTTTCAAAAATTAAGAATAGCAGTTTATAAAGCTAGAATATGGGTATGAAGCTGATAAATGAAGAGAATACTATTTATATTTATAACTGAGGATGAATTGCCTGGCGTTTTCTGAATGGCACAATTTAAATCTTAAAGATTCCGGTATATACTACTAGGAAAACTGTCTACTTTTGGTAAAACTCTTAAAATACACAATGATAGTCCCGGAAATGATTAGAAACATGTAAGAAACACTTTAAATAGGGGTAAATGGAGCCGTTCTATCCTGATGGCCTACTTCAATCACCGAGATTAGAGGTAGAAAACTCTCAATAAAGAGAGTAATGGTAATGTTTACAATTCCAGCTACTCTAGATGGTGTTTTTCCAAAGAAAGTGCTTCCAATATTAAGAATTGCTGTTTTTAAAGCTCAGATTATGTGTTTGAGGCTGAGAAGTTAAGAGAATACTGTTTATATTTACAATTATGGCTGAATTGCCTGGATTTTCTTAATGACAAAGTTTACATCCTGAAGATTCATGTATCTACTTCTGGGAAAATGTCTAATTTTGGTACAACTCTTAAAATACAGTAGAATAGTCCCGGGAAGTGATTAGAAACATGTAAGAAACACTTGAAATGCTGTTAAATAGAGCCGTTCTATCTTTATGGCCTAGTTCAATCACTGAGATGAGAGGTAAAAAACTCTCAACTGAGGAGAGTAATGATGAAGTTTACAATTGCGGCTACTCTAGATGTTGTTTTTCCAAGGAAAGTGTTTTCAAACATTAAGAATTGCTGTTTATAAAGCTCAGAATATGTATGAGGCTGATAAATAAAGAGAATACTGTTTATATTTACAGGTGATTCTGATTAGACTGGCGTTTTCTGAATGACTCAATTGAAACCTTCAAGATTTCTGTGTATACTTCTAGGAAAACTGTCTACTTTTGGTAAAACGCTTAGCATACACAATGATAGTCCCGAGAAATGATTAGAAACATGTAAGAAACACTTGAAATGCTGGTACATAGAGCCGTTCTATCTTTATTTTCATGTTCAATCACGGAGATTAGAGATAGAATGCTAAGAAATGAGGAGAATACAGATAATGTTTACCATTCTGGCTACTTTAGATGATGTATTTCCGAAGAATGTGCTTTCAAACATTAAGAATTTCCATTGATAAAGCTCAGAATATGTGTGAAGCTAATAAATTAAGAGAATGCTCTTTATATTTACAGGTGACTATGATTAGACTGGCGTTTACTGAATGACTCAATTTAAACCTTGAAGATTCCTGTAAATAGTTGTAGGAAAACTGTCTACCTTTGGTAAAACTCTTCACATACACAATGATAGTCCCGAAAAATGATTAGAAACATGTAAGAAACACTTGAAATGCTGGTACATAGAGCCGTTCTATCTTTATGTTCATGTTCAATCACGGAGATTAGAGATAGAATGCTGCGTAATGACGAGAGTACAGATAATGTTTACCATTCTGGCTACTTTAGATGATGTATTTCCAAAGAATGTGCTTTCAAAAATTAAGAATAGCAGTTTATAAAGCTAGAATATGGGTATGAAGCTGATAAATGAAGAGAATACTATTTATATTTACAACTGAGGCTGAATTGCCTGGCGTTTTCTGAATGGCACAATTTAAATCTTAAAGATTCCTGTGTATACTACTAGGAAAACTGTCTACTTTAGGTAAAACTCTTAAAATACACAATGATAGTCCCGGAAATGATTAGAAACATGTAAGAAACACTTTAAATAGGGGTAAATGGAGCCGTTCTATCCTGATGGCCTACTTCAATCACCGAGATTAGAGGTAGAAAACTCTCAATAAAGAGAGTAATGATAATGTTTACAATTCCGGCTACTCTAGATGGTGTTTTTCCAAAGAAAGTGCTTCCAATATTAAGAATTGCTGTTTTTAAAGCTCAGAATATGTGTTTGAGGCTGAGAAGTTAAGAGAATACTGTTTATATTTACAATTATGGCTGAATTGCCTGGCCTTTTCTTAATGACAAAGTTTACATCCTGAAGATTCATGTATCTACTTCTGGGAAAATGTCTAATTTTGGTACAACTCTTAAAATACAGTAGAATAGTCCCGGGAAGTGATTAGAAACATGTAAGAAACACTTGAAATGCTGTTAAATAGAGCCGTTCTATCTTTATGGCCTAGTTCAATCACTGAGATGAGAGGTAAAAAACTCTCAACTGAGGAGAGTAATGATGAAGTTTACAATTGCGGCTACTCTAGATGTTGTTTTTCCAAGGAAAGTGTTTTCAAACATTAAGAATTGCTGTTTATAAACCTCAGAATATGTACGAAGCTGATAAATAAAGAGAATACTGTTTATATTTACAGGTGATTCTGATTAGACTGGCGTTTTCTGAATGACTCAATTGAAACCTTCAAGATTTCCGTGTATACTTCTAGGAAAACTGTCTACTTTTGGTAAAACGCTTAGCATACACAATGATAGTCCCGAGAAATGATTAGAAACATGTAAGAAACACTTGAAATGCTGGTACATAGAGCCGTTCTATCTTTATTTTCATGTTCAATCACGGAGATTAGAGATAGAATGCTAAGAAATGACGAGAATACAGATAATGTTTACCATTCTGGCTACTTTAGATGATGTATTTCCGAAGAATGTGCTTTGAAACATTAAGAATTTCCATTGATGAAGCTCAGAATATGTGTGAAGCTGATAAATTAAGAGAATGCTCTTTATATTTACAGGTGACTATGATTAGACTGGCGTTTACTGAATGACTCAATTTAAACCTTGAAGATTCCTGTAAATAGTTGTAGGAAAACTGTCTACCTTTGGTAAAACTCTTCACATACACAATGATAGTCCCGAAAAATGATTAGAAACATGTAAGAAACACTTGAAATGCTGGTACATAGAGCCGTTCTATCTTTATGTTCATGTTCAATCACGGAGATTAGAGATAGAATGCTGCGTAATGACGAGAGTACAGATAATGTTTACCATTCTGGCTACTTTAGATGATGTATTTCCGAAGAATGTGCTTTCAAAAATTAAGAATAGCAGTTTATAAAGCTAGAATATGGGTATGAAGCTGATAAATGAAGAGAATACTATTTATATTTATAACTGAGGCTGAATTGCCTGGCGTTTTCTGAATGGCACAATTTAAATCTTAAAGATTCCGGTATATACTACTAGGAAAACTGTCTACTTTTGGTAAAACTCTTAAAATACACAATGATAGTCCCGGAAATGATTAGAAACATGTAAGAAACACTTTAAATAGGGGTAAATGGAGCCGTTCTATCCTGATGGCCTACTTCAATCACCGAGATTAGAGGTAGAAAACTCTCAATAAAGAGAGTAATGATAATGTTTACAATTCCAGCTACTCTAGATGGTGTTTTTCCAAAGAAAGTGCTTCCAATATTAAGAATTGCTGTTTTTAAAGCTCAGATTATGTGTTTGAGGCTGAGAAGTTAAGAGAATACTGTTTATATTTACAATTATGGCTGAATTGCCTGGATTTTCTTAATGACAAAGTTTACATCCTGAAGATTCATGTATCTACTTCTGGGAAAATGTCTAATTTTGGTACAACTCTTAAAATACAGTAGAATAGTCCCGGGAAGTGATTAGAAACATGTAAGAAACACTTGAAATGCTGTTAAATAGAGCCGTTCTATCTTTATGGCCTAGTTCAATCACTGAGATGAGAGGTAAAAAACTCTCAACTGAGGAGAGTAATGATGAAGTTTACAATTGCGGCTACTCTAGATGTTGTTTTTCCAAGGAAAGTGTTTTCAAACATTAAGAATTGCTGTTTATAAAGCTCAGAATATGTATGAGGCTGATAAATAAAGAGAATACTGTTTATATTTACAGGTGATTCTGATTAGACTGGCGTTTTCTGAATGACTCAATTGAAACCTTCAAGATTTCTGTGTATACTTCTAGGAAAACTGTCTACTTTTGGTAAAACGCTTAGCATACACAATGATAGTCCCGAGAAATGATTAGAAACATGTAAGAAACACTTGAAATGCTGGTACATAGAGCCGTTCTATCTTTATTTTCATGTTCAATCACGGAGATTAGAGATAGAATGCTAAGAAATGACGAGAATACAGATAATGTTTACCATTCTGGCTACTTTAGATGATGTATTTCCGAAGAATGTGCTTTCAAACATTAAGAATTTCCATTGATAAAGCTCAGAATATGTGTGAAGCTAATAAATTAAGAGAATGCTCTTTATATTTACAGGTGACTATGATTAGACTGGCGTTTACTGAATGACTCAATTTAAACCTTGAAGATTCCTGTAAATAGTTGTAGGAAAACTGTCTACCTTTGGTAAAACTCTTCACATACACAATGATAGTCCCGAAAAATGATTAGAAACATGTAAGAAACACTTGAAATGCTGGTACATAGAGCCGTTCTATCTTTATGTTCATGTTCAATCACGGAGATTAGAGATAGAATGCTGCGTAATGATGAGAGTACAGATAATGTTTACCATTCTGGCTACTTTAGATGATGTATTTCCGAAGAATGTGCTTTCAAAAATTAAGAATAGCAGTTTATAAAGCTAGAATATGGGTATGAAGCTGATAAATGAAGAGAATACTATTTATATTTATAACTGAGGATGAATTGCCTGGCGTTTTCTGAATGGCACAATTTAAATCTTAAAGATTCCGGTATATACTACTAGGAAAACTGTCTACTTTTGGTAAAACTCTTAAAATACACAATGATAGTCCCGGAAATGATTAGAAACATGTAAGAAACACTTTAAATAGGGGTAAATGGAGCCGTTCTATCCTGATGGCCTACTTCAATCACCGAGATTAGAGGTAGAAAACTCTCAATAAAGAGAGTAATGGTAATGTTTACAATTCCAGCTACTCTAGATGGTGTTTTTCCAAAGAAAGTGCTTCCAATATTAAGAATTGCTGTTTTTAAAGCTCAGATTATGTGTTTGAGGCTGAGAAGTTAAGAGAATACTGTTTATATTTACAATTATGGCTGAATTGCCTGGATTTTCTTAATGACAAAGTTTACATCCTGAAGATTCATGTATCTACTTCTGGGAAAATGTCTAATTTTGGTACAACTCTTAAAATACAGTAGAATAGTCCCGGGAAGTGATTAGAAACATGTAAGAAACACTTGAAATGCTGTTAAATAGAGCCGTTCTATCTTTATGGCCTAGTTCAATCACTGAGATGAGAGGTAAAAAACTCTCAACTGAGGAGAGTAATGATGAAGTTTACAATTGCGGCTACTCTAGATGTTGTTTTTCCAAGGAAAGTGTTTTCAAACATTAAGAATTGCTGTTTATAAAGCTCAGAATATGTATGAGGCTGATAAATAAAGAGAATACTGTTTATATTTACAGGTGATTCTGATTAGACTGGCGTTTTCTGAATGACTCAATTGAAACCTTCAAGATTTCTGTGTATACTTCTAGGAAAACTGTCTACTTTTGGTAAAACGCTTAGCATACACAATGATAGTCCCGAGAAATGATTAGAAACATGTAAGAAACACTTGAAATGCTGGTACATAGAGCCGTTCTATCTTTATTTTCATGTTCAATCACGGAGATTAGAGATAGAATGCTAAGAAATGAGGAGAATACAGATAATGTTTACCATTCTGGCTACTTTAGATGATGTATTTCCGAAGAATGTGCTTTCAAACATTAAGAATTTCCATTGATAAAGCTCAGAATATGTGTGAAGCTAATAAATTAAGAGAATGCTCTTTATATTTACAGGTGACTATGATTAGACTGGCGTTTACTGAATGACTCAATTTAAACCTTGAAGATTCCTGTAAATAGTTGTAGGAAAACTGTCTACCTTTGGTAAAACTCTTCACATACACAATGATAGTCCCGAAAAATGATTAGAAACATGTAAGAAACACTTGAAATGCTGGTACATAGAGCCGTTCTATCTTTATGTTCATGTTCAATCACGGAGATTAGAGATAGAATGCTGCGTAATGACGAGAGTACAGATAATGTTTACCATTCTGGCTACTTTAGATGATGTATTTCCAAAGAATGTGCTTTCAAAAATTAAGAATAGCAGTTTATAAAGCTAGAATATGGGTATGAAGCTGATAAATGAAGAGAATACTATTTATATTTACAACTGAGGCTGAATTGCCTGGCGTTTTCTGAATGGCACAATTTAAATCTTAAAGATTCCTGTGTATACTACTAGGAAAACTGTCTACTTTAGGTAAAACTCTTAAAATACACAATGATAGTCCCGGAAATGATTAGAAACATGTAAGAAACACTTTAAATAGGGGTAAATGGAGCCGTTCTATCCTGATGGCCTACTTCAATCACCGAGATTAGAGGTAGAAAACTCTCAATAAAGAGAGTAATGATAATGTTTACAATTCCGGCTACTCTAGATGGTGTTTTTCCAAAGAAAGTGCTTCCAATATTAAGAATTGCTGTTTTTAAAGCTCAGAATATGTGTTTGAGGCTGAGAAGTTAAGAGAATACTGTTTATATTTACAATTATGGCTGAATTGCCTGGCCTTTTCTTAATGACAAAGTTTACATCCTGAAGATTCATGTATCTACTTCTGGGAAAATGTCTAATTTTGGTACAACTCTTAAAATACAGTAGAATAGTCCCGGGAAGTGATTAGAAACATGTAAGAAACACTTGAAATGCTGTTAAATAGAGCCGTTCTATCTTTATGGCCTAGTTCAATCACTGAGATGAGAGGTAAAAAACTCTCAACTGAGGAGAGTAATGATGAAGTTTACAATTGCGGCTACTCTAGATGTTGTTTTTCCAAGGAAAGTGTTTTCAAACATTAAGAATTGCTGTTTATAAACCTCAGAATATGTACGAAGCTGATAAATAAAGAGAATACTGTTTATATTTACAGGTGATTCTGATTAGACTGGCGTTTTCTGAATGACTCAATTGAAACCTTCAAGATTTCCGTGTATACTTCTAGGAAAACTGTCTACTTTTGGTAAAACGCTTAGCATACACAATGATAGTCCCGAGAAATGATTAGAAACATGTAAGAAACACTTGAAATGCTGGTACATAGAGCCGTTCTATCTTTATTTTCATGTTCAATCACGGAGATTAGAGATAGAATGCTAAGAAATGACGAGAATACAGATAATGTTTACCATTCTGGCTACTTTAGATGATGTATTTCCGAAGAATGTGCTTTGAAACATTAAGAATTTCCATTGATGAAGCTCAGAATATGTGTGAAGCTGATAAATGAAGAGAATGCTGTTTATATTTACAGGTGACTATGATTAGACTGGCGTTTACTGAATGACTCAATTTAAACCTTGAAGATTCCTGTAAATAGTTGTAGGAAAACTGTCTACCTTTGGTAAAACTCTTCACATACACAATGATAGTCCCGAAAAATGATTAGAAACATGTAAGAAACACTTGAAATGCTGGTACATAGAGCCGTTCTATCTTTATGTTCATGTTCAATCACGGAGATTAGAGATAGAATGCTGCGTAATGACGAGAGTACAGATAATGTTTACCATTCTGGCTACTTTAGATGATGTATTTCCGAAGAATGTGCTTTCAAAAATTAAGAATAGCAGTTTATAAAGCTAGAATATGGGTATGAAGCTGATAAATGAAGAGAATACTATTTATATTTACAACTGAGGCTGAATTGCCTGGCGTTTTCTGAATGGCACAATTTAAATCTTAAAGATTCCTGTGTATACTACTAGGAAAACTATCTACTTTTGGTAAAACTCTTAAAATACACAATGATAGTCCCGGAAATGATTAGAAACATGTAAGAAACACTTTAAATAGGGGTAAATGGAGCCGTTCTATCCTGATGGCCTACTTCAATCACCGAGATTAGAGGTAGAAAACTCTCAATAAAGAGAGTAATGATAATGTTTACAATTCCGGCTACTCGAGATGGTGTTTTTCAAAGAAACTGCTTCCAATATTAAGAATTGCTGTTTTTAAAGCTCAGAATATGTGTTTGAGGCTGATAAGTTAAGAGAATACTGTTTATATTTACAATTATGGCTGAATTGCCTGGCATTTTCTTAATGACAAAGTTTACATCCTGAAGATTCATGTATCTACTTCTGGGAAAATGTCTAATTTTGGTACAACTCTTAAAATACAGTAGAATAGTCCCGGGAAGTGATTAGAAACATGTAAGAAACACTTGAAATGCTGTTAAATAGAGCCGTTCTATCTTTATGGCCTAGTTCAATCACTGAGATGAGAGGTAAAAAACTCTCAACTGAGGAGAGTAATGATGAAGTTTACAATTGCGGCTACTCTAGATGTTGTTTTTCCAAGGAAAGTGTTTTCAAACATTAAGAATTGCTGTTTATAAAGCTCAGAATATGTATGAAGCTGATAAATAAAGAGAATACTGTTTATATTTACAGGTGATTCTGATTAGACTGGCGTTTTCTGAATGACTCAATTGAAACCTTCAAGATTCCCGTGTATACTTCTAGGAAATCTGTCTACTTTTGGTAAAACGCTTAGCATACACAATGATAGTCCCGAGAAATGATTAGAAACATGTAAGAAACACTTGAAATGCTGGTACATAGAGCCGTTCTATCTTTATTTTTATGTTCAATCACGGAGATTAGAGATAGAATGCTAAGAAATGACGAGAATACAGATAATGTTTACCATTCTGGCTACTTTAGATGATGTATTTCCGAAGAATGTGCCTTCAAACATTAAGAATTTCCATTTATAAAGCTCAGAATATGTGTGAAGCTGATAAATTAAGAGAATGCTCTTTATATTTACAGGTGACTATGATTAGACTGGCATTTATTGAATGACTCAATTTAAACCTTGAAGATTCCTGTAAATAGTTGTAGGAAAACTGTCTACCTTTGGTAAAACTCTTCACATACACAACGATAGTCCCGAAAAATGATTAGAAACCTGTAAGAAACACTTGAAATGCTGGTACATAGAGCCGTTCTATCTTTATGTTCATGTTCAATCACGGATATTAGAGATAGAATGCTGCGTAATGATGAGAGTACAGATAATGTTTACCATTCTGGCTACTTTAGATGATGTATTTCCAAAGAATGTGCTTTCAAACATTAAGAATTTCCATTTATAAAGCTCAGAATATGTGTGAAGCTGATAAATGAAGAGAATACTATTTATATTTACAACTGAGGCTGAATTGCCTGGCGTTTTCTGAATGGCACAATTTAAATCTTAAAGATTCCTGTGTATACTACTAGGAAAACTGTCTACTTTTGGTAAAACTCTTAAAATACACAATGATAGTCCCGGAAATGATTAGAAACATGTAAGAAACACTTTAAATAGGGGTAAATGGAGCCGTTCTATCCTGATGGCCTACTTCAATCACCGAGATTAGAGGTAGAAAACTCTCAATAAAGAGAGTAATGATAATGTTTACAATTCCGGCTACTCTAGATGGTGTTTTTCAAAAGAAAGTGCTTCCAATATTAAGAATTGCTGTTTTTAAAGCTCAGAATATGTGTTTGCGGCTGATAAGTTAAGAGAATACTGTGTATATTTACAATTATGGCTGAATTTCCTGGCATTTTCTTAATGACAAAGTTTACATCCTGAAGATTCATGTATCTACTTCTGGGAAAATGTCTAATTTTGGTACAACTCTTAAAATACAGTAGAATAGTCCCGGGAAGTGATTAGAAACATGTAAGAAACACTTGAAATGCTGTTAAATAGAGCCGTTCTATCTTTATGGCCTAGTTCAATCACTGAGATGAGAGGTAAAAAACTCTCAACTGAGGAGAGTAATGATGAAGTTTACAATTGCGGCTACTCTAGATGTTGTTTTTCCACGGAAAGTGTTTTCAAACATTAAGAATTGCTGTTTATAAAGCTCAGAATATGTATGAAGCTGATAAATAAAGAGAATACTGTTTATATTTACAGGTGATTCTGATTAGACTGGCGTTTTCTGAATGACTCATTTGAAACCTTGAAGATTCCCGTGTATACTTCTAGGAAAACTGTCTACTTTTGCTAAAACGTTTAGCATACACAATGATAGTCACGAGAAATGATTAGAAACATGTAAGAAACACTTGAAATGCTGGTACATAGAGCCGTTCTATCTTTATTTTCATGTTCAATCACGGACATTAGAGATAGAATGCTAAGAAATGAGGAGAATACAGATAATGTTTACCATTCTGGCTACTTTAGATGATGTATTTCCGAAGAATGTGCCTTCAAACATTAAGAATTTCCATTTATAAAGCTCAGAATATGTGTGAAGCTGATATATTAAGAGAATGCTCTTTATATTTACAGGTGACTATGATTAGGCTGGCATTTATTGAATGACTCAATTTAAACCTTGAAGATTCCTGTAAATAGTTGTAGGAAAACTGTCTACCTTTGGTAAAACTCTTCACATACACAACGATAGTCCCGAAAAATGATTAGAAACATGTAAGAAACACTTGAAATGCTGGTACATAGAGCCGTTCTATCTTTATGTTCATGTTCAATCACGGAGATTAGAGATAGAATGCTGCGTAATGATGAGAGTACAGATAATGTTTACCATTCTGGCTACTTTAGATGATGTATTTCCAAAGAATGTGCTTTCAAACATTAAGAATTTCCATTTATAAAGCTCAGAATATGTGTGGAGCTGATAAATGAAGAGAATACTATTTATATTTACAACTGAGGCTGAATTGCCTGGCGTTTTCTGAATGGCACAATTTAAATCTTAAAGATTCCTGTGTATACTACTAGGAAAACTGTCTACTTTTGGTAAAACTCTTAAAATACACAATGATAGTCCCGGAAATGATTAGAAACATGTAAGAAACACTTTAAATAGGGGTAAATGGAGCCTTTCTATCCTGATGGCCTACTTCAATCACCGAGATTAGAGGTAGAAAACTCTCAATAAAGAGAGTAATGATAATGTTTACAATTCCGGCTACTCTAGATGGTGTTTTTCAAAAGAAAGTGCTTCCAATATTAAGAATTGCTGTTTTTAAAGCTGAGAATATGTGTTTGAGGCTGAGAAGTTAAGAGAATACTGTTTATATTTACAATTATGGCTGAATTGCCTGGCATTTTCTTAATGACAAAGTTTACATCCTGAAGATTCATGTATCAACTTCTGGGAAAATGTCTAATTTTAGTACAACTCTTAAAATACAGTAGAATAGTCCCGGGAAGTGATTAGAAACATGTAAGAAACACTTGAAATGCTGTTAAATAGAGCCGTTCTATCTTTATGGCCTAGTTCAATCACTGAGATGAGAGGTAAAAAACTCTCAACTGAGAAGAGTAATGATGAAGTTTACAATTGCGGCTACTCTAGATGTTGTTTTTCCAAGGAAAGTGTTTTCAAACATTAAGAATTGCTGTTTATAAAGCTCAGAATATGTATGAGGCTGATAAATAAAGAGAATACTCTTTATATTTACAGGTGATTCTGATTAGACTGGCGTTTTCTGAATGACTCAATTGAAACCTTCAAGATTTCTGTGTATACTTCTAGGAAAACTGTCTACTTTTGGTAAAACGCTTAGCATACACAATGATAGTCCCGAGAAATGATTAGAAACATGTAAGAAACACTTGAAATGCTGGTACATAGAGCCGATCTATCTTTATTTTCATGTTCAATCACGGAGATTAGAGATAGAATGCTAAGAAATGACGAGAATACAGATAATGTTTACCATTCTGGCTAATTTAGATGATGTATTTCCGAAGAATGTGCTTTCAAACATTAAGAATTTCCATTGATAAAGCTCAGAATATGTGTGAAGCTGATAAATTAAGAGAATGCTCTTTATATTTACAGGTGACTATGATTAGACTGGCGTTTACTGAATGACTCAATTTAAACCTTGAAGATTCCTGTAAATAGTTGTAGGAAAACTGTCTACCTTTGGTAAAACTCTTCACATACACAATGATAGTCCCGAAAAATGATTAGAAACATGTAAGAAACACTTGAAATGCTGGTACATAGAGCCGTTCTATCTTTATGTTCATGTTCAATCACGGAGATTAGAGATAGAATGCTGCGTAATGACGAGAGTACAGATAATGTTTACCATTCTGGCTACTTTAGATGATGTATTTCCGAAGAATGTGCTTTCAAAAATTAAGAATAGCAGTTTATAAAGCTAGAATATGGGTATGAAGCTGATAAATGAAGAGAATACTATTTATATTTATAACTGAGGCTGAATTGCCTGGCGTTTTCTGAATGGCACAATTTAAATCTTAAAGATTCCGGTATATACTACTAGGAAAACTGTCTACTTTTGGTAAAACTCTTAAAATACACAATGATAGTCCCGGAAATGATTAGAAACATGTAAGAAACACTTTAAATAGGGGTAAATGGAGCCGTTCTATCCTGATGGCCTACTTCAATCACCGAGATTAGAGGTAGAAAAATCTCAATAAAGAGAGTAATGATAATGTTTACAATTCCAGCTAATCTAGATGGTGTTTTTCCAAAGAAAGTGCTTCCAATATTA